>NC_059364.1:47365415-47667698 GCF_019703515.2 Myxocyprinus asiaticus | reverse complement strand
AGTTTTGGAAGAGTGTTTGAGAGGTGATACAGTAGTATAAGGCTAATATACAGAAATGATAAATAATTATTATTGAGGATTAACTAAAAGTAGCAATGCTGCTAACTTGACAACACTTACTCAGTAGCTTTTTCAGTAACAAGCTCATTTTCCCAATAAATAGTGGTGTAATGTGACAAAACATCACTGTTTTTAATGTTACACAGTATTGCACACATAGCTGTACACTGCTATGCTGAGCTGACGCAACAATCAAAAAACACATGTAAAATGTCCTAAACTGTCCTGCCTCAAAGTTAGTTTTGGGAAGTCAGATTCATTGACGTTACAAATGTTCCGGTGACATTTGACATCTTTTTTGTAGCAAAATATATTGTTTAATGCGGCTGCTTATTACTATGTTTTTATATAGTACTTTTTATCTATAATAGTTACATAATAAGGGTGTTTCAAGTTTGATTTAATTTATATTTATTAGTTGTGTTTAGTGTAAATATATCTGGTTAATTGAATGCTGTCACCCTAATTGGGATCCTCATTATTTCTGTTTCAGGAAAATACTCTGGTAACACTTTACAGGTTGTATTAAGGTTGCATTTGTTAACATTAGTAAACTACATTATTTAACATTAACTAACAAAGAACAATACTTTTACTTTTTTATTATTCTTGGTTAATATTCATTTCAACATATACTAATACATTTTTAAAATTAAAAGTTCAATGTTGTCATGTCAACATGAATGCATTCTGAACTAACACTGAACAATTATATTTTCATAAATCAACATTAACCAAGATAAATGCATGCTGTAAAAAATATAGTTCATTGTAAGTTCATCATACCTAATGCATTAACTAATGTTAAACATGCTATATATTTAAAAAGACAGCTCTCCCTTGATATTGGTATTAAAGAGCATTAAAATGTATCTTGATTAACTTAATATCTTGATAGTATATTTTACTAATTTATGTTGCCCTATGAATAGATTCACTATGTTTAAATAAAGAATTGAACATATCTGTATTCAAGAACAGAACATTCCTCGTTACAATTTTAAAAATAATTAATAAGTGATTGTACTTCAAGTATTTGTTTTTTACCTGTGTCGCCCTTCCCGCTTGCGTCCCCTTTGCTTGAGTTCCTCCATATCTAAACGCTCTCAGTTACTCCATTAACCAGAGCTCAGTTATGTCGTGGTTACAAGAGAGAGTTTGACTTTAATCACATCTTGAGTAATGGGAGGAATCTCAGCGCTTTCATGGTCATAAAAGAGTTCAAAGATCTGTGAAGTTCATCTCAATCTAACATCCTTATTACAGCCCTGATAGGAAACCATAATCCTGACCTGGAGCAAAGTTTAACATCATCACAATATTCCATCTGAAGGAGAGATAGGTAGAAATATTGCGAGAAAATACTAAAGGGAAGTCTTGAATAAATCAATCATTTCTCATTTTATGCCTCCATTAAAGCAAGAGAACCATTTTCAGGAGCTCTATAAGCTGTCATCTAATAACAGCATTGAAAGTTCTTTACCTTTAATGTGTCTTCTAAAACACTCACACTGTACAATGATATATTAATGATAGGAATAAAATAAATAAACATACACACACACACGAAAAAATACAATATTTAAGTAGAAATACAGTGTAAAGTAATGTTTTGTCTGGTAACCTAAATGTGTTTCCTGCGGTAATATCTAAATGAATTGGTTTTATTCAAGTCAAAAATATTATTATGAGTGAATCAACCTGACGAGTTTACTCCAATGAAAGTCATCTAAATGGTCAGATCAGGTAGAAATAACTTTATAGCAACAACTGCACATTTCCCTTCTTACAGAGTACAGCTCTTAATTTCAACAATTACTTTTGTCTCAAAAAGGAAAAAATTAAACACAATGACTTTTATACACACACACACACACACACACACACACACACACACAAACACACCCTTGTTATTTCTACTCTAAATATTTAAAGTGAGTTCAGTTATTGATGTAATCTGATTAACAAATGATTATAAGCTTGTCGTTATTATTATAGTTTATTTAACCTGCAACACAATTTTATGACACGCACACACACTTGTGGAAACACACACACATACTGTAGAGACATTGGTCACAAGCTAAATTTCAAAAGTGATCTGAAAAATACAGTTCTGAAAGAACAAATAATTAAATCCTCAATTAAGACACTCATATATTGATTCCATAATTTATGAAGATGTTCTGGGAAATGTGCTCAAGTCCAAGGGTGAGGACGATCTTACAGTTTTAACACTAATAGAAGCTTAAGAAAAATTACGCACAACTGTTTATTACACAATAAATAGATAAAGATGTTTACTGATAGACAGACACCTGTATATGTACATCTGTTATATAAAATTAATGAAATTCTTTTTCAATAAATATTCATTCTTTTTATGTAACAAAGACACACAAACACAAGGCACCTGTTCATCTGGCGTGTAATTTATTAGTTTCCTGTACAAGCAGCTAACCAGGAAAATACTACAGTAAACTACAGTGAATCAGAGCTGTGTGTCTGTGTCAAGACCATAGGTGTAGATTTAGGTAGGGATGGTAGGGACATGTCTCTACCAACTTTCAGAAAATTGGAATTGTCCCGACATTTGGGCAATTTTTCCACATATAAAATACTTTATACTATGTTTTTATTTTTATTTTAACAACTATCACAGTTTCTTAGTGCAATTATTAATGTGTAAATTATTGTCCTACTTCTTCTGAAGTTATGCATAAAAGGCGTTGTCATGTGGCATCTGTACATTTTCTCAGGGCTGTTCATGCTGCTCCGATTACAACCACTGAAATTAATAGATTTAAACAAGCATAGGTCTACTGTTCGTGTACAAATGTTGCTGGTCTAAGTAAAAAATCCTGGGCTTGCATACTGACTGAAGCAGAATCCTCTTTTAATTGGGCTGTAAGTGCCTTATTGACAAAAACACCTTTGAACGACTGTCAGGTAAGTGTATAGATTCTTTTTTTAAAACAACATTTTGAAAATCCTCCTCCTCGCAATATGTCCCTACCAACTTTCAAACAAAACTGTCAGGTGTATTCTGTTGATTCATGTCTTTATTTTGAAATTTTAGTTCCTGTTTCATGTCATGTGTTCCTGTTTCCCTAGTCATGTGATGTCTTGTTTTCCCTCCATGTTCATGTGTCATGTTTTCATTGGTTTATTGTTTAATTATCTTGTTATCAGTTCTGTTTGTTCATTGGTTTATGTTCTCCCATGTCTTGTATTTAAGCCCTCATGTTTGCATTGTCTATTTGTGGAGTATTGTATGTGTTGTCCATGTCCATGTCCATGTCCATGTCCATGTCCATGTCCATGTCCATGTCCATGTCCATGTCCATGTCCATGTCCATGTCTTGTAGTCAGGGTTATTGGAGTTCACGTTCAGTAAATAAACTGCACTTGGGTTCTTCATCTTCACGTCCTCGTCATCGTCATCATTGTCAGCAGCCAACAACGTTACAAAAACCTACGCCCTTGGTCAAATCTAAGAACAGCCCACATCTACTCCTCCTGTTTATATCCTTTAAATGATGCTGTATCTGTTATGAAAAAATACAAATATTACTGGATACCTAATTTAATAATAATAATACAATTACATGATGAGCCACAAGAAAATACAAAACAGTTCATTATAGTGTGGCTACATGTGTTACAATTAATTATTCTTTATAACCAAGTTCAGTTGCCTTTGATAAGTTTCTTGTAGATAAATATGATGATGTGAACATCTTAAAATATTAATGATAGCAACAATAAAGCAAGTTTCCGCTTGAACACTCAATGTCGTGAGAGGGTGCAGCGTGACTGCTGCTCTCGTGCACTCTCATGAACGCACTCAGGAGAGCAATGGTTGAGGTCAAGATTTTAACGAATTAATAAATTAGATTTCGGTTTGTTTCTCACAAAACCTTATTGAATACCTTCAGAACAAGGCACAAGTTGCATGTAATTATTTATTAGACTTCTGGATAATACTTTTGCATCCTTTTGAAGCTAGAAGAGGTGGTCACCATCCACAGCTGTAATATGAACAATGACAATTTCTCCCTTCGAAAAAGATTTCCATATGGACTGAGAACAACAAAAGTTCCAAACTTAAGTCCAGGAGGAGCTTTTTTAGCTAGTACTACCAATCATATCTCAAGGATATATAAACAGCTGCTCTGTTAGTCAGTGTGCAAGTTTCTTTGAAGTCATGCAGAATTGTCTCTCACTCTATGATCGCTCGGATTACGACTTTCCACAAGGTTATATCACACAAAGCATAATGTTATAATTAACACTGAATAATTTAAAAAATGCACAGTCTGTGGAAAGATTATTTAATGCAACACAATGAATGTAAATAAATACCAGGAAAGAACTGTGCAAAAGTGAATAGAAATGAAAGTTTCTGTGAAAATCAGGTGCAGCAATGTGAAAAACATAAAATAATAAATAAATAAGATCAAATATAAGTTAAAAAAATTGTGTTGCTGTTATAACGTCTTGGTTACTGTTGTAACCTCCATTCCCTGATGGAGGGAACAAGACGTTGTGTCAATGTAGTGACAATAGGGGTCGCGCTTGGGAGCCCCAAACACCTCTGATATTTGAGAAAAGGCCATGAGAATTGGCAAGTGGAATTTGCATGCCATTCCCCCAGACATACGGGTATAAAAGGAGCTGGTTTGCAACCACTCATTCAGGTTTGTGCTGAGGAGCCGAGACAGAGTCCCGGACATTTCAGCAGGTAGTTCAGTGTTGTGGCAAGAGGGACACAACGTTTTGTTCCCGCCATCAGGGAATGGAGGTTACAACAGTAACCAAGACATTCCCTATCTGTCACTCACTCGACATTGTGTCGATGTAGTGACACTAGGGGTCCCTATACAAAACGCCACAACCAGCTGAACTGTGTTACATGGATCGGTGGTGCAGGTGCAGGCAGGCCACTGCTTGCCTAGTAGCAAGTGCACCCGGCCCCATCGTAACCTTCCCAGTGCCTCACGTACGTTGCAAGATCCCTCTTACCCCAAGGGGGGGGGCTTACAATGGGAACAGGCCGCACCAGCCGCTTCGGCCTTTTCTCTTCTTTTTCTCCCAAAAAATTTAAATTCATTCAGCTGGGGCCAGATGTATTTGCGTCGGGGAAGGTGTTCTTTTTCCCCACAGGGAAAAGACACCACAGAGACCACATCCTGCCTGAAGGGGAGGTTAACATGTGGAGAATATGTCACATGGACTTACTAACCGGGAAGTACAACATGTGGAAAGAAGCCCCCACCCGGAAGGGAGGAACCCTACGAGCTCAGCGACTGGTGGCAGAGCAGGGCTCTGCCCAAGGGAAGAAACAGGTTTACCATCAGGGAAACTGTACCGTGGAAAAATACGTCACATGGAGTTACCGACAGGGAACCACCACATATACCAGCACCTGTCCCAGTACAGGGGCTGACCTGACAGGGCATACTAACGCAAGTGGGCCTGGCATTGAATTCTTCCACCGAATTCACCTGCTGCAGGGTGCTGAGGGAGGAAAGGAGGAAAGGAGGTCCTTCCTCAGGGGAATTCGCCAGGGAGGGGCTGTCGCAAGGAGCGTGAGCTCAGAGAGTTGCGATATGCAATGTGAGCGTAAACTGCATTGGCGATTTATATACACTACCATTGCCATGTTGTCCATCCGGACTAATGGCCGAAGTCTCCGCAGAGCCAGCAATACCACCAGCAACTCGAGGCAACACATTCGAGGTCCTGACCAGGAGCCAGAGGCTGCGTGCCCATTGCAAATGGCGCCCCAGCCTAAATTGGACGTGACTGTCATGACGATGACACGCTTGGACACTTGTTATAGGGGAACCCCTGCCTGTAGAAATGCAAGGTCCGTCCAAGGGCTGAACGTGCGACGACAGATCGGCGTGATAGCCACGCAATGCGTACCGCGGCGCCATGCCCATCTCAGGACTCGAGTCTGAAGCCAGCGCTGAAGCGGTCTCATATGCATCAACCCGAGCTGCGTAACCACCGCCGAGGATGCCATATGCCAGGAGGGCCATGGCATGCAGGGCAGAGGTGGCCTGTCCAGCAGCACTGTAAGCCTTGGTCGTCGGGGACGATGTGAACTTACCAGCCTTGGACGGGAGCCTAAGGCGATTCTGCCAGGTGGTGGTGTTTTGCGGGCACAAGTGCACCGCGATCACCTGCTCCACCTGAGGAACCTCTATGTACCCCTTGGCCGACCAACCATCGAGGGTAGTGAGTGCGGAAGAACTCGAGAGTCGGGTCCGGGCAGTAAAAGGTGCCAACCATGACTTCGTGAGCTCCTCATGCCCCTCCAGGAAGAAAGGAACTGGGGCTGTGTGCGGCGCTCTGAGCCCAGGGACCAATCATCCAGCCGCAAATGCTCAGGGTTCCACTCCAGCCCGATGCTTTCGGCGGCCCGGGCAAGCATGGCCCTCAGCTGCATCGGCCACTGACTGGTGCTCTCCAATGCTGTGATCGATACCTCATCCTCATCATGAGCCCCGAATGAGACATTAAGCCTGACATAGTGCAAGCCGCCTGACCCATCCATGAACTCAACCGGTGGAAACGAGCGTGCTGGGGAATGGGAGGTCCGTGGGGATTTCCCATTAAAGCCCCCAAATCGCCCCCAGTGCTAACCGCTGCATATAAGCAGAAGGACCAGGACGGGGAGCAGCTGGAGTGGCTTTCTTTCTATGAAAGAAAGAAAGCCGCGATCGCAATGTTGCCATGGTCGCGCTCTTACAGTGAGAACATGAGCCACCCACGAACACTGTCTCAGCGTGACTACGGGGGCGGCATGCATCGGCGCGCGGAGGAGAGATGACACGGTGCTGCCCACAGCGCCGAGGGTACATGTGACCTCACTCAGTTAGGGCAAACCGAGGTTCACCTCGGGCAGGGGGATGTGAGACAGCGATCGTGGCTGTCAGAGGGAGAGAGATAACGACCGCACCCAGGAACTGCACATAAACAGAAAGGCATCTTTAAAAAGACGCTCTCCGTCAATGCTCACTCTTTTAGAGAAAATATACTCTTTTATTTCTCAACAAGTGTGGTTGCTGAAGAGCCCAGGAGCGTTCTCTGCAATTATCTGTGCGAGAAAGGGAGAACCCACTGTAATGCGCCATATATCCAACAGCCGTTTTTACACTTTCGCTTTCAGAGGTGAATGGAATGCTGGTGGATTTCTTCAACACTGCTCAGCTCCGAAGAACAAATCTGAATTAGTGGTTTCAAGCCGGCTCCTTTTATACCCATATGTCTGGGGGAGTGGCATGCAAATTCCACTCATCAATTCTCATTGGCCTTTTCTCAAATATCAGAGGTGTTTGGGGCTCCCAAGTGCGACCCCTATTGTCACTACATCGACACAACGTCGAGTGAGTGACAGATAGGGAACTAGTTTTCTATTCAAAGGTTCCTATGTCTATCTTACTTCTTATCAAACTCTTATAGTATTATATCCCTTTACAGTAAGTCACTAAAAACCTCTCACCAGTAACTTCTCCTGTTGCAGAAGACTCTCCCTCACTCTCTGACCTCTAGCCTTGTGGTTGTGCCTTATCTTGAATGGAAGAATAGACATTTTACTTATTGTTATATAGAATTGTTTTGTCTATAGATGCTCACTGAGCACTTTATTAGGTACACCTGTACACCTACTTATTCATGTGATTATCTAATCGTGTGGCAGCAGTGCAATGCATAAAATCATGCAGATATGGGTCAGGAGCTTCAGTGAATGTTCACATCAACCATCAGAATGGGGAAAAAATGTGATCTCAGTGATTTTGACCATGGCATGATTTTTGGTGCCAGACAGGCTGGTTTGAGTATTTCTGTAACTGCTGATCTCCTGGGATTTTCACGCACGACAGTCTCTAGAGTTTACGCCAAAAAGCCATGAATATGAAAAGATCCAGTGAGTGGCAGTTTTGCAGATGGAAACACCTTTTTCATGAGAGAGGTCAATGGAGAATGGCCAGACTGGTTCGAGCTGACAGAAAGTCTACGGTAACTCAGATAACCACTCTGTACAATTGTAGTGAGCAGAATACCATGTCAGAATGCACAACATGTCGAACCAGAGGCTGCATTGGGCACATGTTCACCAAAACTGGACAGATAAAAACTGGAAAAACATAGTTATCTTACAACCACAATTCCAAAATATAGCTGCAAGCAGCGATGATGGGCCCAAGCACCATGGGTCCAATTCCACTCGGTGGCTTTCAGAAAACAAAGCATGATGGACACAGCAACAACTCAACATTAATGTAATGTTTTATGGGGCAGTGGTGGCTCAGCAGTTAAGGCTCTGGGTTTCTGACCAGAAGGTTGGGGGTTCAAGCCCCAGCACCACCAAGATGCCACTGTTGGGCCCTTGAGCAAGGCCCTTGACCCTATCTGCTCCACAGGCACCAGATCATGGCTGACCCTGCACTCTGACCCCAGCTTAGCTAGGATATGTGAAAAAAAGAACTTCACTGTATATGTGCAAATGTATAATGTGTGATAAATAAAATTAATTAAATTAATTAAACTTGGACTCTAATAATACAATGAGTAATAGATATATGCCACCATTCCAGTTTGATTACAACTTCAGAAAATTTTCCATCAGCAGTGTTTAAACAATTTAAGCAATTGGGGTTAATGTAAGAGAACTTTTTCAAAGTCTGTTGTAAGTGCCACACTTCCTGCTGCCAGTTGGTGGCGCTATGACCGTGACCCACAATAGCCACGTACATGTGATTAGCCCCCAAGAAAAAAAAATACAACTCAATTTTAATCTAAATCACACAATGCATGCAGAAGATATGAGACAGAATCTTATTTGCCTATTTTTGCCATTAATTTAGTGAATCGCCATGGCGATTATTTAAAAATCGATACTTCGATATTAAAAATCTCTTCGCAATTTAGCATCTTCGATGTCTTGGCATAATGTTGTCTAAATGTGGTGACAGTCTCTTGAATCACCATTCAGAGAATCTATCTGTCTATATCAATTTTTTGTTGTAATTTTAAAGTTTTTGCTAACTGATTAATTTAACATTTTTGATATAATTTAATATAATTATTTAATGAAAACAAATATGTAGATCTAAAGATTATATTGCAATGAAATTATTTACCATTTTTATTTATCCATAAACTGGCTTTAAATTAAATTAACAAATGTAATTCATGGCATTAGGTGTTAAGGTAGTCTAAGTAGATTTTAATATGAGCACTTAAGTCATTTAGGCCTGTAATTTCGTTGCAATTCTGTTGCATTTTTTCCTCTGTGCACTGTCAAAATAAATTTAAAGTATATTACATTTTAGTCTGCATTCGTTATTCATATGCACAACTGTTTAAATAGCCTCTAAATGAATGGGCAAATGAGGACATAAATTAGTTTAGAATACTGCGTGTTCACATTGACCACACCCACAAGAACAAATAAAGCAATCTGATTGGCTGATGAATCTGACAAACTGACTTTAGATGCCTATTCACCTGCACTGTTGAGGGATTCTGAAGGCATGACGGTAGAGATGGACGATACCACTTATTTACTTTTCGATCTGATACAAAGTACTTTTAGGCCAATATCGCCGATATCGATACCAAATCCGACACCTCTATTAAACTGAATTCTTTGGATAAAATTAGTAACTTTATTATTACTTAATTTTTTTATATATATTTATGGGCCTAAACAGAAAATTATTAGGCTGCTTTGTTAACCCTTAAAAAATTAGTAAGTATAAGCCACATATAAAACCTCAAAATGAACCATAGATATTATTGTATGCTTACTACTGAAACCAAGTTACCATATGGATACTATAGTAATGCTGTAGTAAAACCATGGTTAATTGTATCAAAACCTTGATTACTGACAAAAAAACAAAAAAAACATGGTTACTACAGTCATGGTTACTAATACAATATTACTACAGAAAAGCCATGGTAAGTTTTCATAAGGGTATCATTTATTAACAAGTATTAAAGATCATTATCAATGTTTTAACAACTCTGAATTTAAATAAACCTGTAAAAACTGTCAAACAAGCCCATAATAATACGTCACGTCTAGGCTTGTCATTGCTTAGTGTGAATAACTCCAGATGCTGTTTTTCTGTCATTACCTCAGGAAAGCACTGCTCCCTCTTTGAACGAGCACTGTGACTGAAAGGGTGAGCACTGTCTGTCTGCTGGTGTATTTTAGCATTTCTGCGAGTCAAGATGAGTGGAAGAAAAAAATAGTTCCGGTGTCATGCAACAATTCGCTCATTTAATTCTTTTTTTCCACTTCAAAGCTTATGAGATGCATTAATATTCATGTAATCTAAATAATAAGTGTGTCATAATTTTGTGTCATTCTCAGCACGCAGGGTGAAGCTGTGCAGTAACAAATAATAAAGTATAGGCAAAGTAAAGTATATGTAAAGTATGTAAGTTAGATAGGTCTATGTGTAATATGATTATATATATGTAGCACCGTGGTCCTGTGTGGCACGACATTTCGTTGCCTTGTATGTCTCTATAGCGGAAAGACAATAAAGCTCACTTGACTTGAGTTCTAGTCTTACACTGAGGGGCCGTTCACACTGAGGGCGTTTGTGTCCATCTGCATTGTTTTAAAAATGATTTCAGTGTAAACGTGCACTAGACAGATGTCTTTGACGGCTTGTTTGTGTTTTTAGATGCCATGTCAAGTTAAAAAGAACATACTGTTAAACGTCTCGAGTAAGACACATACGTTTTGCTCTTTTGTGGCGCTGCGTGTAATTTTAGTGCAAAAACAAACGCATTAAAGCATGTGAACGGCACGAGACATGATTTCAAACACTGAGCTGAAATTTTAAAAAAGATATTTTGAATATTAGCTAATATATAGGACTATGTGATTACACAAACACCGTCAACACAAGCCGTGCCAGCTTCTAGCAGAATTAAAACTAATAAACGTATTCAGAGCTGAACACTGTGGCTGTTCACTTGCGAAAAACTTTTTTAATTTCACGGCTCCCGAAAGCTGTCATGTTAAATACAAAGAAATGAATATGCCTGCCACTGTATGTCAGTGGATGGGTGTTATAAAAGTGACACACTTCCGCCAGTTGGTGGCGCTACGACCGTGACCCACAATAGCCACATCAATGTGATCAGCCTGCAAGGACATACATTTGGCTCAGTTTTGATGTTTTGAATTTTCTGCACGCAGAACATATGAGACATTTCCTTATTCCATTTTTTTGATGTTAATTTATCGCTTTGCCATGGCAACACTGTTCGATATATCAAAAATCCCTTCGCATTTTAGCATCGTCAATGTCTTGGCATGATGTCGCCCATATTTGGTACCTGTAACATGAAATCCCTCTGAAGAGTATATCAAATTCCAGAGCATGCATTTTTCAAACAATCCAAAATGGCCAACTTCCTTTTGGGCAGAGCTTATTACATATACAGCACAAAAGTTGTCCAGCTTGATGAGATCTACATGTGTACAAAGTTTGGTGACTGTAGCTCAAAAGGGATGTCCTAGATAGCCCCCAAACATGCCCAAGTTCTAGGTGGCGCCGCAGAGGCCACCCTGCACCCCCCCACCTGTATCTTTGCCATGCCCTAATGGCCAGCGACTCTGATGTGTGTGCAGACTTTCAAGAGTTTTCATGCATGTTATGTACCCCAAAAGTACAGAAAACCTTGAAAAGAAGAATAAATAATAAAAATAATAAAAAATATCGCTGCAAGCAGCGATGACGGGCCCAAGCACTACAGCGCCATCACCACCTGGTGGCTCTAGGAAAACAAAGCATGGTGGCTGCATGCATTTGAGAGGGTAAATATAAGAGGACAATTTCAAAGTCACACAAAGTGTCACACTTCCTGTTGTCAGTTGGTGGTGCTATGGCCATGACCCATAATAGCCATATAAATGTGATCAGCCCCCATTACCAAACATACAGCTGAATTTTCATCAAAATCATACAATTCACACAGAAGATATAAGGAAATTCCTGTTTCACATTTTTACCCTTAATTTATTGTGTCACCATGGCAAAACTGTTTGATATATCAAAACTCCGTTCGCAATTTAGCATCTTCAATGTCTTGGCATAATATTGCCTAAATTTGGTGACAGTTACTTGATTCCCTTAGGAGGAGTATTCAAAAGTTCAGGGCCTGCAATTTTCAAAAATGCACATTCAATCCAAAATGGCCGACTTTCTGTTGGGCGGAGCTAATGACTGTAATTTTAAAAGCTGTCCAGCTTGATGAGACCAATATATGTAGCAAGTTTGGTGATCGTAGAAGAAAATGACCCACAAAACTTTTGCCAAAAGGTGGTGCTACAGAGCTCCCCAGCCACGCTCATGTGTTAACTTTTTCCCAGGCCTAATGGCTGACAACTCTGATGTGTGTGCAAAATATCATGAAAATTTAAGCATGCCAAGTTCCTCAAAAATGTGCATATACATAAAAGAATAATGACATTTAATACATTGCCATGGCAACAGTATTTAAGATATCAAGAATCCCTTCAGAATTTTAAATCTGCAATGTCTTGACATTATTCTAAAAAATCTGTTAAAGTCTGTTACAAGTGACACACTTCCTTTCGCCAGTTGGTGGCGCTATGGCCGTGACCCACAATTTTTATGTAAAATCACACCATGCATCCAGAAGATATGAGACATTTCCTTATTCCATTTTTTTAATGTTATTTTATCGCTTCGCCATGGCAACACCGTTCGATATATCAAAAATCCTTTAGCAATTTAGTATCATCAATGTCTTGGCATGATGTCGCCCACATTTGGTACCTGTAACATGAAATCTCTGGGAGGAGTATATCAAATTCCAGAGCATACATTTTTCAAACAATCCAAAATGGCCAACTTCCTTTTGGGCAGAGCTTATGACTGTCAGCGCAAAAGTTGTCCGGCTTCATGAGATCTATATGTGTACAAAGTTTGGTGACTGTAGCTCAAAAGGGATGTGCTACAGAGCCCCCCAAACAGGCCCATTTCTAGGTGGTGTTGCACCATAATAACCCTTAGAAGAACAATAGGGCCTCACACTTTCAGTGCTAGGGCCCTAATAAATATAGCTGCGAGCAGCAATGACAGGCCCAAGCACCGTGTGTCCAGTTCCACCCATTGGCTTTTGGAAAACAATGCAAGGTGGACACATGCATTAGGCATTTGACATTATTCTAGACAATTTTGAAGCAACTTGGGTAAATATAAGATAAATATTTTAAAGTCTCTTTTAAGAGCCACGCTTCCTGCTGCCCAGTGATGGCGCTATGTCCGTAACACAAAATAGTCAAATCCATGTGATTAGCCCCCAACATACATCTCAATTTTGATCTAAATCACACATTGCACACAGAAGATGTGAGACACTGCTGTTTCCCATTTTTTGCCATTAATTTAATGCCTCGCTATGGCAACACCATTCGATATTTCAAAATCTGTTCTTCAATTCTTCAATAGCTTGGCATAATGTTGTCTAAATGTGGTGACAGTCTCATGAATCCCCTAGGAGGAGTATTTAAAAGTTCAGAGAATGCAATATTAAAAAAATCCAAAATGGATGACTTCCTGTTGAGCGGGGCTAATAATTATAATTCTGAAAGTTATCCAGCTTGATAAGAACTATATATGTACTAATTTTGGTGACTGTAGGTGAAAATGGGGATGCTACAGGGGCCGTCTTACACGCCCATTTTAAACCTGT
The DNA here is from genome assembly GCF_019703515.2 of Myxocyprinus asiaticus. Classification (NCBI taxonomy): domain Eukaryota; kingdom Metazoa; phylum Chordata; class Actinopteri; order Cypriniformes; family Catostomidae; genus Myxocyprinus; species Myxocyprinus asiaticus. Next base: position 47,653,877 of record NC_059364.1, on the reverse strand, counting down.
TAACTGTCACTGGCCAACAGGTGGGCCATTTGAATGTGGCTGTAAAACAAATGCTTTGTTTTATATCAAAAACTCCATCAATGTTCACAACCTTGGTATCAAATTAAAGCTTGAAAACTCAACTTTCATCTTCTGAAGTCTATTTTGCAATTAGAACATTACAGTGAAAATATCTAAAAATGTTAAGAGTGCATTTTTAAAACATGCGACATGTGAGCGACAGTACTTATGTTTCATGTTCTCTGCTTATGATCCAATCCAATGATTGAAGAAAAAACAGCATGCATTTCATTGTGAGGGTCCACTGATGAAAATGCAACAACCACATCAGATTGGTTAAGTAACATTATTACCTTCTAGTTTAAAATCTGTTAATATTTTTGAATCTGTGATCTTTATTCACCTGAAATGTCCACTAACATTATGTCAGTTGTTTTTAACGGAAGTTTATTATACAGGATAAGCTTTTATGTATGTAAATATGTTTGATGCTATTTGTTAAAATACATTTATACATAATATAAATGTGAATCTATCTATCTATCTATCTATCTATCTATCTATCTATCTATCTGTCTATCAGGGGTGTAACGGTTCTTGGTAAAAAAACAAACCACACAGTTCACCACCCACGGTTTGGTAAGCATTTGCTCCGTGGTTCATCTTTAGTTTAATAATGCATCTGGATCATACACTTTGGCAAAGAAAATAAAGCGCCAAATAGACATGCACAGTTGTAACCTCCGCTAATGCACCTGTATGGCTCTGTAGATGGACACACTTCGCCTGTGTTTCATGTGGGTTAACTTTCTAAAGGGAGAAGTTGTCCTATTAACTGTAAGTTTGTAAAATCAGTTGATGATTCACAGTTCTACATGCTTTAGTGTGAAGTTGAAAATGGCAATCTGACAAAACAAGCCACAAGACAGAAGCCCCTGCGTCATTCAAGTCTCCTGTCTGGGAACTTTTTCATTTTGCGGTCAATCAAAACAGCAATGGTCAAAAAAACCTTTACAAAACAGGCAGTGTTTGCAGACATTGCTTGATGTGAGTGCCGTATACTGGTAATACATCGATGTTTGATTATTTATTTACGCTGACATCACTTGGGAATATATAGCATGTGGTGCGCACAGAGCCACAGGTGAGCCCGAAACTGCACAGAGACACAATCCCTTCCGTCTTTGAACAGGCACTCGCTGCTAGTTCGGACAGACATGAAACAAAAACTAAAGTGCTCGGGGTGTTCATTAACAAAGTTATGTTGCCCTTACTCTGTTGATGAAGATGTGGCATTTGCACGTATGATTAAAACACTCATGTTGCATTACGACATCTCTTCTAGCATTCATTTTTACAGCAAGATTATTCATTCTATAGTGATGTACAACTTTTGAATATATGTTGAGTTGAATATGAAATGCACATTATGTTGATGCATAAATGCTGGTATTAAGTTAAATGTTGAGTTAGTAATTAGAGCATTTTTTGTTAGTTAAGGACACTAATGAAAATTAACCATGGTTTTATTCAGTAGTAGCCATAACTGAAGTAACAATGACTGCTGTCACCATTGTTTTCTTGGCAGAAATCATAGTTGATACAATTAACAATTGTTTTACAATAGTAACTGTAATTTCCATATAGTAACCTTGATTTTACTATAGTATTGTAACCATGACAGTAACTATGTTAATTTTGTGGTTACTATGATTTGACTTCAAATACCATTTACTGCTGTAAAACCATAGTGATTTTTAGTGAAGGCTAATCTCTTGGATGTGTCTGTTACCAAATAGAATATATTTATTTTGGGTTTGGCAGTAATATTTCTTTTTCTGTACATAACAAATACAGAACTGTACCGAAACAGTGACCCTAAAACCGTGATACAAACAGAACTGTGAGAAATTTGAAGCATTACACCTCTACTATCTATCTTGTTGTAAGTAGGGCATGGCCGAGCAGTGTCAGGGCAGAGCAAGGCCGGAAAGATAAGTGGTAAATGATTTCAACCTGTTTGTACACCGGTTTCGCGTTCCAGGGAGAAGCGGCGGGAGTATTTAAGGAGAGAAGACAGCAGCAGATGGGGAGAGACAGATGCACGGAGCTGTGTGTGACTGTGCCACAGTGACTGCTGAAAAGCAAGGCTGTTGAGTGTTGTTGAATATGTTTGTTTATTGTGCAGAAAAGCACATTTATGTTTTGATGTACATTGAAAAGTGTGGCATTAAAGTCTTATGTGGATTGTTCACCTGGCTCCCGCTCCCTCCATAGGACAGGCAAAGGTCTGCCATATACAGTTGTGCTCAAAAGTTTGCATACCCTGGCAGAAATTGTGAAATTTTGGCATTGATTTTGACTGATCATGCAAAAAATAGTGATCATATGAAGCCATTTAGTATCACATACTGTTTGGCACCTTTTTAAATCATAATGGTAACAGAAATCACCCAAATGGCCCTGATCAAAAGTTTACATACCCTTGAATGTTTGGCCTTGTACAGACACACAAGGTGACACACACAGGTTTAAATGGCAATTAAAGGTTAATTTCCCACACCTGTGGCTTTTTAAATTGCAATTAGTGTATAAATAGTCAATGAGTTTGTTAGCTCTCACGTGGATGCACTGAACAGGCTAGATACTGAGCCATAGGGAGCAGATAAGAACTGTCAAAAAACCTGTGTAACAAGGTAATGGAACTTTATAAAGATGGAAAAGGTTATAAAAATATATATAAACCTTGAAAATGCCAGTCAGTACTGTTCAATCACTTTCGAAAATTCGGGGATCTCTTGATACCAAGCCAAGGTCAGGTAGACCAAGAAAGATTTTAGCCACAACTGCCAGAAGAATTGTTCAGGATACAAAGAAAAACCCACAGGTAACCTCAGGATAAATACAGGCTGCTCTGGAAAAATAATTTGTGGTTGTCTCAAGGAGCACAATACAACGATACTTGAACAAAAATGAGCTGTATGGTCGAGTTGCCAGAAAGAAGCCTTTACTGCGCCAATGCCACAAAAAAGCCCGGATACAATATGCCCGACAACACCTTGACACTCCTCACAGCATCTGGCACACTGTAATTTGGAGTGACGAGACCAAAATTGAGCTTTATGGTCACAACCATAAGCATTATGTTTGGAGAGGGGTCAACAAGTATTGTGCTCCTTGAAACAACCACACCATCTTTTAACTGCAAGATGAGTCTGCATTCGTGATTCATACGCACAACTGTTTAAATAGCCTCTAAATTAATGTTTGGCAAATGAGGACATAAATTAGTTTAGAATGCTACATATTTGCCCATAGAATAATTATTCAAAGCATAAATTACCAACTGGTTACCAACAAACAACTATTTGTCACGGTTCCGGCATTTGTGCCAGCTCATACTGTTGTTTGTTTTTCTCTCTCCCTCATGTCTCACAGGTGGAGCCGGCACGCGATCAGCGTTTCCATGAGAACGGTGATCGATCTCGGGGAGATGCTGATCACAGCAATGATTTACTCGCCTGTTACCATCTGCTTCACTCTGATTGCACTCCCTTCTTATTCCTTGTGTGTCACCTTGTTATTTGCCCGTTTATTGTTGACTGTCATGTTAACTGTGCTCTCTCATGTAGTTGAAGCATGCTCGTGTGTCTGTTGGTTGCCCCTCTGTAGAGGTGTGGTTACCTTCCTGCTTGCCGTCACCCTCGCCAGTTCTGTGCACAGTTCATGTGGAGGAGGATTCCTCGGTCTCTGCCCGCGTCTCAGGGAGCATATCATCTGGGCTTTGCAACACACCAACTTCAACGGATTCTCTTCAGATAGTTCCGGACTTCCACAAAGCACACTTATCATATGAACACACTCTTCACTAGCCTATTGCGGCTTGCTGGATTTCAGCCTTCTGCAGCCGGCGCCAGGTGCGCCATATCTTGACATTGAGAACTTTGTTAATAAAACCATTGAACCGTCATCTCTGCTTTTGTGTCCTTTGTCCCCTCCATGACACTATTCAACCACAACCTTGCCACAACGTCGACATTTTAAATGCAATTACATGTAAATATTTTAGTGCATAATAACTGAATATGCAGTTAGCAACCAAAAAAAAAAAAAAAGAAAATGCACACAAAAATAACATACATTTAAGTGAAAGCTGTGGGTATTGAAATACCCTTAATTATTTTTGTATTACAATTTTCTCCACAGAGAATGCAATAAAACTTGTCTAGGCCTTCAGTGCAATTCATGGCATTAAGAAAACACAGTTTTGCAATGAATAAGACACCGTATGCCCATCATATATTGCGTGGCAGTCAACTAATAATACCAACTGACATTTTAAAAACACGTCCACACACGAAAGCCAGAACCAAGGAGGTCTAATACAAAGAAAAAGCTCTCTAATAATATTTGCGATTTCAATTTTGTTTGCAATGCATTTTGTTTCGTCAGTGTACACGGTTACTTTTCAAAACTTGATCCGTCACTGAATGCTCAAGCAGCTTAATTTACACTTAGAAAACTCCTGATGTTGCTATAACAATACAAAAAGCACTTACCAATTTACTTGAAGTGAAAATGTGCAGTAACAAATAATAAAGAATAGGCAAGTGTGATCAAACTTTTCTACAGAGTTCTAGTCTTACACTGAGGGGCCGTTCACATTGAGCACGTTTGTGTCTGTCTGCACTGTTTTATATATGATTTCAGTGTAAACGTGAGCTAGATAGATGTCTTTGACTGTTTGTTTGTGTTTTTAGACGCCATGTCAAGTTAAAAAAAACTTAAACTGTGAAACGTCTCGAGTTGAGACACATACGTTTTGCTCTTTTGTGGCGCTGCGTGTAATTTTAGTGCAAAAACAAACGCATTCAAGCATGTGAACGGCACGTTGCATAAGAGGTTAAAGGTTCTAATCCGTCCATAAAAAACTATATGTTTTAATTAACAAAGATTGCATCCGCACCTCAGTTGATGTATATGATGAGTGAGAACCACTGATCTATATATATAACTGGATTGCTCATGACATCACAACAGTGAAGCTACTGTGCCACCATCTTTGTATTCCCTAACATTCTGTATTCCTATGGGTTTCAATGGGAAATCATCTGTTTTGGTGAGTAATTTTTACCCATCCAGTCACTTAAAAAAAAAAAAAAAAAAACCAAAAACAATTTAAGTCTGCATATACAGCATCACAATGCAATCTTCCTATACATGTAATTAGTTATTTATTTTTTTCCCCCTGCTTATTATAAGTGTGAGCGTGTTATGTTACTCTTTACTGCAGCAGCATTACCTTCAGCGGTGCACAGGTTACCTCAGTAGAAACAAGTTTAAGAAACTGAGGTAAGATATCAGTAGACATTTTCAAACATATGTTTGGCAGGCTTTAAAGTGTTTATTCTGAATACATAATTATGCTTTGTAACTTTTGTTTACGTTGAACATTCATTGTGGTAATTTTCTTAGGCTAAATGAATATTGGCTTTGTACCCAACGTTAGCTTAGGAAAATAACCACAATGAATAACAGTATAACACCAAGTTAGCTTTTTTGGTCAAGTTGAATATCTATTGGCAGATCAACACCGGTGATACAGCTGATGAATATAATGTTGGCTTGCATTAATTCTCCATGTGTGATTTGTACTTTTTGCAGTGCAGGCCTGAATACGGCCCAACTCACGGGCATAATTTCTAAAGTGGTCAGTTGGAATTGATGAGGAGCACATGATACTGTAGAAGTTAAACAAGGTAAGTTTGCAGTTTGTAATGAAAATTAATCATCCAACTGAATGTTAGATAAAACCGGAATTGGTTTGCAACAGGAGGAAAAGCTGTATAAGGAGACAGTTGTAAGCCTGGCTTCACTGAAGAGCTGTTTTAACAGGTAAGAGAACAGACAACAATAACTACAAAAGTAAAAAAAGATTATACTATCTGGCAATGAAGATACTTTTGCAACATGCAGTATAACAATAGTCTTATAAAATGACTATTTCAGATAGTTATAACTTTTAATGTTAATAGAAAAGTTGACCCAAAAATCTAAATTCTGTCATCATTTCTCAACCTCATGTCCTTCCAAATCCATGTGACCCAAAAAAAGGTATTTTGTATTCCATATAAAGAAAGTAAATGTGAGCAAAATAGCTTGTTTTGGTCGCCATTGACTTTCATTATATGGACAAAAACATTCTTTAAAATATCATCTTTTGTGTTCCATAGAAAAAGTCATACAGGTTTGGAAGGACATGAGTTTGAGTAAATAGCTGTGTGTAAGGTCTTAAGTAAGTTGGGATGTAAAGTTCACACTAAGGGCTTAGTAACTACTAGTTAGTTTGTAACTAAGTTGGTACTTAATTTGGTTGCACCACCTGTTCTTAAGGCAAGATTTAACTAGTAGGTCGTAAGCTCTCTGTAAAGCATAGTCACATAATATGACGTTTACCTGTATTGATCCAATAAGCAGCCTTCAAATTTGTACACAGAAGTGTTAAAAAGCTGTGAATTTCAGTTTGATCTTGTTACGGTTGATGTTCAAACCTTGTTTGCTCACGTAACTGTCAGCTGTAATAAATGATATCCCCATTAAAATACAATATGTAATAAAAGTAGACTTGATAAATAGTATATTTGCCCTGTGTAAATAACATATAGGAACTGTATCTAAAATAAATAAAGGGTGATAAATAAATACTAATACAACAGGCTGGAAAAACAGACATTTATTCATTTTAATATCCTATATATATTTTGAATGTTGAAACTTGACACCGGCCGACACACCCTGAAAACTGCACCGTTTGAACGGTTTCATGCTGAAGAGACGCTTAAAAGTAAGTTGTTTTTTTTTTCTCTCGTAAATGTCAACGTCATACTGTATGTCGAAATGATTGATGCCTGTCACGCAAAACATGAGCTCATTGATGTCATAAAATATCAGTCTGCTTTTTTATTCCATCCGTTACTCCTGGTCAGAGTCTTCCATAAATATTTAGTTTATACGTAGGGTTACGTTTAATGGTGCAATGCTCAAATATTTAGTAGAGCATAAATTGTGACTTAGTGCCCATTTACGCCACAAGTAGGCTAAGTTATAACTTATGTATAGCTGGTGCAACCGGCCCCTGATCTTTATATCTTACTGATTTTTATTTTGTATTTTGTTTTTGCAGTACAAGCTTGCCCAGAGTTTTCCTAAGCCATTTGGAGTGTGATGCAGCACATGTTTCCTTGGCAATGAAGTGGAGCCTGATGTTAGTGTGGCTTTCTGCAATGCACTTTGAGTATGAAGATGTGATTGTTGTATGGTTCTAGGTTGAACATGTGTGCCTCAAGTTCCTTGAATGCAGAACCACCATGGAGTTCCAGAACCTTTGTGGAGACCCTGGATTTAAATTTGGTGTCAGATTCAGAGATGGGCCTTGTCAGTGTGTGCTGTTGAATACATTTCTCAGCTGTCTTGCAGACTTTCAGGACACTGCCTGATGGTCTGATAAGTCCACATCGGGACTTCATGTCGATCAGTGTGTTCATCTTGGGAAGAGCTCTTGACACTGAGTGCTGATAAACAGGTAGTGCACTGAAGCTTCTTCATAGTTATTTTAACTACAAAGCCTGCTATGTACCCCACCACAGCCTCTTTGAACATGGACAAGCTGGGAAGACTTACAGTGATGTTTTTCTCTGTGTCTTCTGTTTCAGGCTGAACGTCACTTTGCCTGAAATGCCAGCATATCAGAAGGTGTTGCCTCCAGTACCACTGTGCTATCCTGTGGAGAACAGTTGCCACTAGCTGTGATGGCATGTCTTGCTACCATTATTTTGAAAGCTGACTTAAATTGCCCTGCTGCGGGATTGTTATTAAATCCATTAGCAGATTTGTCCCTACATATCTTCACATTTTTATTGTATTGTTCAGTTTAATAGTCCATTTTTGTGTGTACTTGGAAGCTTCTGTTATTGAACAAATATATATATATATATGATTTCCTTAAATGTGCATATGTCAATAAACCTCTTTCTGATTATGATTTAATAGATCAGGGGATTGTTGAAATGATTAAATGCTCACAAGCTGGTATGAACATATTCCAGAAATGAATGCAAATGCATGGGATAATTCCATTAAGTAAAGGTAAATTCATGTATATACTACTGCATATGAACTTGTGTGTGTATATACTATACTACATTTTTATATTTGGTTCTTCTGGATTTATTCTGAAGATGTACTGTCTGGTTACAATATCAGCACACTAAGCTTTTTATTAACAATCACTGATCCTGCTGATGTGCATGACAATAAAACTCACTTGACTTGAGTCTTACACTGAGGGGCCGGTCACATTGAGTGCGTTTGTGTCCATCTGCACCGTTTTAAAAATGATTTCAATGTAAACGTGCGCTAGACAGACATCTTTGACGGCTTGTTCGTGTTTTTAGATGCCATGTTAAACGTCTCAAGTCAAGACACATACGTTTTGCTCTTTGTAGCGGTGTGTATAATTTTAGTGCAAAAACAAACGTATTCAAGCATGTGAACGGCATGCAACATGATTTCAAACACTGAACTGAAATTTCAAAGAAATATTTTGAATATTAGCTAATAGAGTAAGGGCCATGGAGTGTGACGTCATTGCTCCCGAATACAAGCTGTTATTTCTAAGATACAGATGTTCTTTTGCTAGCCATCTTAAACGGATCATTAACTTTATCTGTCGTTCTATTGATAAACATAGTTAACTGAAGAATGTAGTTACACATACTTAGAACTATTGTTCGTCGATGCTACGAATATAGGAAATTAACTTTTCTGGTTGTCACAACGTAATCAAATACATTGCCACAACGAAAGTTTGGTCATCAAATTACGGTGCAGTTAGGTAATGCAAGAAAACGTATCTAGGTTAAAATAGATGTACAATAAATCTGTAAACTTTAACATACATCTGCAATATTTACATTTTCTGATATTTAAATCTGGTATATGGCCATATATGAACAAATACATTTAGAGTTCATATATTTGTACTATATACTATGAGGGGTGGCAACACCAAAGCAAATGCCCATGCATAGATCTTATGGATTAAGGTACCAAGCTTCACTGCAACAAGTACTAGATCAATAATTGGAGTTAGAATCACATTATAAATATCCATGAATTTGCAATACAACTGCATTTCCACAGGAATCACATAGTAACAATTTTGCTACTGATTTGCCAACATCAAAAAAAGAAGAAGAAGAAGAAGAAAAAAAAAAAGAAAATCTCCAGAGAACCAATATATTGTCTGTTAAACACATCAACAAATTCTAAATGTTCCTTAGCTTGACAAAACTGGCAATCTGGAATAAACTTCACATTAAAGGACAAAATTGTTTTTTTTTTTAAGTGTATGCATAGATGGAGAGTGCATGCATATCCAATGTTATTCTGCTAATAAAATCCTATAGGCCTATCAACTTTGTAACAGCTGGAATAAGCCATTTGAAAGGGAAAATTAACACAAAGTTAGTTCTGAATAAAAATACACTCTAGGAAAACTGTACTTGGGGTGGCAGTGCTGCAAAACTCATGAATATTAATTATTTTATGCACAATAAGAGATTATTTTAAATCACCTATTTTGATAAATAGTCATTATTAATAACCTATTCAATCACTCAAATAGATATACACATGAAATGAAAAATAGAATTAACTGAAGAACGTAGTTACACATACTTCATATACAGGTGCATCTCAATAAATTAGAATGTCATGGAAAAGTTCATTTATTTCAGTAATTCAACTCAAATTGTGAAACTCGTGTATTAAATAAATTCAATGCACACAGATTGAAGTAGTTTAAGTCTTTGGTTCTTTTAATTGTGATGATTTTGGCTCACATTTAACAAAAACCCACCAATTCACTATCTCCAAAAATTAGAATACATCATAAGACCAATAAAAAAAACATTTTTAGTGAATTGTTGGCCTTCTGGAAAGTATGTTCATTTACTGTATATGTTCTCAATACTTGGTAGGGGCTCCTTTTGCTTTAATTACTGCCTCAATTCGGCATGGCATGGAGGTGATCAGTTTGTGGCACTGCTGAGGTGGTATGGAAGCCCAGGTTTCTTTGACAGTGGCCTTCAGCTCATCTGCATTTTTTGGTGTCTTGTTTCTCATTTTCCTCTTGACAATACCCCATAGATTCTCTATAGGGTTCAGGTCTGGTGAGTTTGCTGGCCAGTCAAGCACACCAACACCATGGTCATTTAACCAACTTTTGGTGCTTTTGGCAGTGTGGGCAGGTGCCAAATCCTGCTGGAAAATGAAATCAGCATCTTTAAAAAGCTGGTCAGCAGAAGGAAGCATGAAGTGCTCCAAAATTTCTTGGTAAACGGGTGCAGTGACTTTGGTTTTCAAAAAACACAATGGACCAACACCAGCAGATGACATTGCACTCCAAATCATCACAGACTGTGGAAACTTAACACTGGACTTCAAGCAACTTGGGCTATGAGCTTCTCCACCCTTCCTCCAGACTCTAGGACCTTGGTTTCCAAATGAAATACAAAACTTGCTCTCATCTGAAAAGAGGACTTTGGACCACTGGGCAACAGTCCAGTTCTTCTTCTCCTTAGCCCAGGTAAGACGCCTCTGACGTTGTCTGTGGTTCAGGAGTGGCTTAACAAGTGGAATACGACAACTGTAGCCAAACTCCTTGACACGTCTGTGTGTGGTGGCTCTTGATGCCTTGACCCCAGCCTCAGTCCATTCCTTGTGAAGTTCACCAAATTCTTGAATCGATTTTGCTTGACAATCATAAGGCTGTGGTTCTCTCGGTTGGTTGTGCATCTTTTTCTTCCACACTTTTTCCTTCCACTCAACTTTCTGTTAACATGCTTGGATACAGCACTCTGTGAACAGCCAGCTTCTTTGGCAATGAATGTTTGTGGCTTACCCTCCTTGTGAAGGGTGTCAATGATTGTCTTCTGGACAACTGTCAGATCAGCAGTCTTCCCCATGATTGTGTAGCCTAGTGAACCAAACTGAGAGACCATTTTGAAGGCTCAGGAAACCTTTGCAGGTGTTTTGAGTTGATTAGCTGATTGGCATGTCACCATATTCAAATTTTTTGAGTGGGTTTTTGTTAAATGTGAGCCAAAATCATCACAATTAAAAGAACCAAAGACTTAAACTACTTCAGTCTGTGTGCATTGAATTTATTTAATACACGAGTTTCACAATTTGAGTTGAATTACTGAAATAAATGAACTTTTCCATGACATTCTAATTTATTGAGATGCACCTGTACATGATGTACGAAAGAGGGATCCCTTCTAGAGACAACACGAAAAACCTTCTCAGTGTTAGTTTGGGAATCATTCAACAATGGAGCTTGGATGCCCTCTATTGGACATTTCTTGTAATTGCCACTCACTGGGATAGACATGGGTTTTCTAGTATTTTTACATTTCAGTTGATATTTTTATTATATTTTAATTATATAAAAACTAACAAATATGTTTATTAACAATAAACTTTAAAATTCAAACATGCAAAATACCTCAAAACATTTGAGTATACACAAAAAGGAATGATTACATTTAATGCATTGCCATGGAAAGAGTATTTAAGATATCAAGAATCCCTTCAGAATTTCAAATCTGCACTGTCTTGACATTATTCTAAAATTTTTTGAAGCAATTCAGGTTAACATAATAGGGATATTTCAAAGTCTGTTAAAAGTGACACACTTCCTTCTGCCAGTTGGTGGCGCTACGAACGTGACCAACAATAGTCACATCAATATGATCAGCCTGCAAAGACAAACATTTGGCTCAATTTTGATGTTTTCAATGTTCTGCATGCAAAAGTTATGAGACATTTCCTTATTCCATTATTTTTACGTTATTTTATCGCTTCGCCATGGCAACACCGTTCGATATATCAAAAATCCTTTCGCAATTTAGCATCGTCAATGTCTTGGCATGATGTCGCCCACATTTGGTACCTGTAACATGAAATATGTTTGAGTAATAACAACTTCCTGTTTCATGGCGAAACATCGAAATTTGTCAGGACGCCATGGACACACCGTTCAAAAACTCAAAAGCTTCGCAATTTAGCATCGCCTAGGTCTTTAGATTTGACTGACCGAATATGATGTTGATCTGATTTAATCTCTAGGAGAAGTTCGTTGAAGTACGAGGCCTGGAAATGGCAAAAACTGAGCAAAACTTGAAGAGAAAAATAAAAATGGCTGACTTTCTGTTGGACGTGTTGTACGTGTTGACATGTTACATATGCCTACCGATTTTCTTACGTGTAGGTGAAACTTGGCGTGAGGGCTGCTTCGTTGAAATTTTGTAGGTGCCGCTATCGAGCTATTTTGCAACACTTAATTCTAAAACCTGTATCAGATGTAAATTTTCGCCACTTTTGAGGTGCGCGAAGTTTCATGATCTTTAGAGCATATTTAGGCTTCAAAAATATGATTCGTTTCACATCGAATTTTGTCAGGCCGCCACAGACACGCCCTTCAACGAAAACTCAAAAGATTCACATTTTAACATCACCAAGGCCATTGGATTAGACTGACCGAATATGATGTTGATCTGATTAAATCTCTGAGAGCAGTTTGTTAAAGTACAAGACCTGGAATAAGTTGTTGTCAGTAGGTGGCGCTATGACTATAACTGAATATTGGCACGTAAATGTGTTCAGGCTGGGACTATTATCAAACATGTGACATTTGGTGCAGATTGGACATTGTATGTATGAGTTATAACAACTTCCTGTTTCATGGCGAAACATCAAAAATTGTCAGACCGCCACGGCCGCGCCGTGCAGTGAAAACTCAAAAGCTTCACAATTTAGCATTGCCAAGGCCTTTAGATTAGACTGACCGAATATGATGTTGATCCGATTAAATCTCTAGGAGGAGTTTGTTAAAGTACGAGGCCTGGAAATGGCAAAAACTGAGCAAAAATTGAAGAGAAAAATCACAATGGCTGACTTCCTGTTGGGTTTAGGATATGATTCTAAGAGACATTTTTGTACGTGTTGACATGTTACATACGCCTACTGATTTTCTTACGTGTAGGTGAAACGTGGCGTGAGGGCTGCTTCGAAGAAATTTTGTAGGTGGCGCTATCGAGCCATTTTGCCACACCTCATTCTGAAACCCATATCAGATGTACATTTTCACCACTTCTGATGCGTGTCCAAAAATTCGTGAGTTTTCAAGTATGTTTAGGCCCTCAAAAATGCAATTCACTTTGGAAAAGAATACGGAATAATAATAATAATTAAAGCTGCAAACAGCGATGAATGGGCCCTCACACCCTGGTGCATGTTGGGGCTGCTTAGCCAGGGGAATGTCACTCCAATTATTTTAGCATTTTTTAGCACTTAAATGTTGTTAAGAGTGTATCACAGTGTGAAACATGTAATTTCCTGTTGCCAATAGGTTTTGCTATAACTATAACTGAATATTGGCATATAGAAGTGTTCAGGACAGGACTCTTATAAAACATGTAAAGTTTGGAGCAGATTGGACATTTTATGTTTGAGTTATAACAACTTCCTTTTTCATGGCGAAACATTGAATTTTGTCAGGCCGCCACGGACACGCCATTCAAAGAAAACTCAAAAGCTTCATAATTTAGCATCGCCAAGGCCTTTAGATTAGACTGACTGAATATGATGTTGATCTGATTTAATCTCTAGGAAGAGTTTGTTAAAGTACGAGGCCTGGAAATGGCAAAAACTGAGCAAAAATTGAAGAGATAAATCACAATGGCTGATTCCTGTTGGGTTTAGGATATGATTCTAAGAGACTTTTTTGTATGTGTTGACATGTTACATATGCCTACCGATTTTCTTACGTGTAGGTGAAATGTGGCGTGAGGGCTGCTTCACTGAAATTTTGTAGGTGGCGCTATCGAGCCATTTTGCCACAATTAATCTAAAACCAGTATCAGATGTAAATTTTCCCTACTTTTGAGATGTGTGCAAAGTTTCATGATCTTTCGAGCATGTTTAGGTCTCAAAAATGTGATTCGTTTCATGCCGAACTTTGACAGGCCGCCACGGACACGCCCTTCGAGAAAAACTCAAAAGCTTCGCAATTTAACATCACCAAGGCCTTTAGATTAAGACTGACTAAATATAATGTTGATCTGATTAAATCTCCGGGAGGAGTTTGTTAAAGTACAAGACCTGGAATTGGCTGTTGCCAGTAGGTGGCGCTATGACTATAACTGAATATTGGCACATAGATGTATTCAGGCTGGGACTATTATCAAACATGTGAAGTTTGGGGCAGATTGGACATTGTATGTATGAGTTATAACAACTTCCTTTTTCATGACGAAACATCGAAATTTGTCAGACTGTCACGGCCACGTCGTGCAGTGAAAACTCAAAAACTTCCCAATTTAGCATCGCCAAAGCATTTAGATTAGAATAACCAAATATGAAGTCTGATGAAATCTCTAGGAGGAGTTTGTTAAAGTACAAGGCCTGGAAATGGCAAAAACTGAGCAAAAATTGAAGAGACAAAAATTGAAGCTGACTTGGGTAAATTTTCACCACTTCTGATGCGTGTGCAAAGTTTCATGAGTTTTCGAGTATGTTTAGGCCCTCAAAAATGTGATTAATTTGGGAAAAAAATAATAAACACCTAGAAGAACAATAGGGTCCTTGCGCCATCAGTGCTCGGGCCCTAATAAACATAGCTGCAAGCAGCGATACCGGGGCCAAGCCAATTATCGGCACCATGAGCAGCAAAAGAAGCTTTGTGATGCTTTTAGTTAGAGTCCGATTAACAGTGTATGAGGAGTTAGTAAAAGTAAACCTTCAATTATAAAAAAACAAAAAAAACATTTATTTTAAAAATAACTAAAAATAGGGGGCCTGGGTAGCTCAGTGGTAAAAGACGCTGGCTACCACCCCTGGAGTTTGCTAGTTCGCTAGTTCGAATCCTAGGGCGTGCTGAGTGACTCCAGCCAGGTCTCCTAAGCAACCAAATTGGCCCGGTTGCTAGGGAGGGTAGAGTCACATGGGGTAACCTCCTCGTGGTCGCTATAATGTGGTTCGTTCTCAGTAGGGCATGTGGTGAGTTGAGCATGGATGCCGCGGTGGATGGCGTGAAGCCTCTTCACGTGCTATGTCTCCGTGGCAACGCGCTCAACAAGCCACATGATGAGATGCACGGGTTGATGGTCTCAGATGCAGAGGCAACTGGATTCATCCTCTGCCACCTGGATTGAGGCAAATCACTACGTGACCATGAGGACTTAAAAGCGCACTGGGAATTGGGCATTCCAAATTGGGTGAAAAAGGGGGAAAAAAATAGCTACTTCTTAGAATTTTTGTCCAGTATGTGGTGCTGTTCTGAAACTGCTCAGGTAGTACCTGGGCATAATGGTTATCATGCAGGAAAGCGTTGGAAGAGTTATAGGCTAAAATAGCCATTTTTCTATCTCCATACCAGTAGGGGGCAGTGTGCCAAAACACTGCATGTAACCTCAGGGCCTAATGGTGATGACAAGTATCAAGTTTCGGCTCAATCCCTCACAGCATTGCAGAGATACAGCCTCAAGTTAAATTTGACACGTTCTTCGTCAAATTCGTTGAAGCGCAATTCAAAAACGGTAAGGTTTATCAAAATTCTGTGAACAAATTTTTGTCGTGAGTGCCTCTAGATGATGCAGGCCAATTTTCGTGCAAACCGGACAAACAGTCTAGGAGGAGTTCGTAAAATACAGCATTTTATGACTAAATTCAAAATGGCCAACGTCCAAAATGGCCGACATAGGAATTTTTCATATCGTTGGACTCGCTATACCCCACTTAATCTAATGAGACCAATTTTATGATTTTATGACAAACTGTTCAGAAGTTACAAGCAAAAATTTGCTTTTTTCATATCTCGTGACCAATAGGTGGCACTGTTTCGAAACTGGGCAGACACCCTCGAGCCATGGTGCTTATGACAAATAATATGTTTGGTATGAATACGCTAAAGCATTAAAGAGATATACCCTCACATTCATTTCGGCATGCTCCGTCGAATTTGTTGAAGCGCCATTCAAAAACGGTATGGTTTATCAAAATTCTGTGAATAAATTTTTGTTGTGAGCACCTCTAGATGATGCAGGCCAATTTTCCTGCAAATTGGACAAACGGTATAGGACGAGTTCGAAAAAGTAGGTTTTTCAGAAAATTCTAAATGGCTGATGTCCAAAATGGCCGACATAGGAATTTTTCATATCGTTGGACTTGCTATACCCTACTGAATCTAATGAGACCAATTTGATGATTTTAAGACAAACTGTTCAGAAGTTATAAGCAAAAAAATTCTTTTTTCATATCTCGTAACCAGTAGGGGGCAGTGCACCAAAATGCTGCAGATAACCTCACGACCTAATGATGATGACACGTACCAAGGTTCGTCCCAATCCCTCAAAGCTTAGCGGATATACAGCCTCAAGTTCAATTTTGCATGTTCTTCATCGAATTTGTTGAAGTGCCATTCGAAAATGGTACGGTTTATCAAAATTCTGTGAATAACTTTTTGTCGTGAGTGCCTCTAGATGATGCGGGCCAATTTTCGTGCAAATCGGACAAACGGCCTAGGATGAGTTAGAAAAAGAAAATTCAAAATGGCGGAAAACTTTTCATGACAGAACATGACGTCATAGGGTGCAATCGAATTGTCTTGAGTCAAGGAATCAGAGGAAAAAATAATTTCGTTTCTAGGACTCACAGTGCAAATTTGGGCAGAGGTAGAGGTAGAGACACCAAATTTGCTGTGATAACATATCAGACTATCCTCTATCTGTGTGCCAAATTTCATAATTTTCCCGCAAGCGGTTCTATGGGCTGCCATAGACTCGAGTGGAAGAAGAAGAAGAAGAAAAAACTAACGAAAACAATAGGGGTCTTTCGCCCCTTCGGGGCTTGATCCCTAAAAACACACGGGCTGTGTCTAGTCACAACACAGGAACATTTACGAAGTGCGCTCGTACTTCATGCCACCCCTGCATAAGTCAGTGCCCCACTTGGGCCATCCCAGTCAAAAATGTCTGGACACAACACTGCTCAGAAGCAGAGGCAACTGAGACTTGTCCTCTGCCACCCGGACTGAAGTGAGTAACCGCGCCACCACTTTTTCACAGTGAAGTCAATGTGTGTCTCCCACTTCAGGTCCTGTGAGATGGTAGTGCCCAGGAACCTGAATGACTCCACTGCTGCCACAGTGCTGTTTAGAATGGAGAGGGGGGTCAGTGTTGGGGTGTTCCTCCTAAAGTCCACAATCATCTCCACCGTTTTGAGCGTGTTCAGCTCAAGGTTGTTTTGACTGCACCAGACAGCCAGCTGTTCAACCTCCCTTCTGTATGCAGACTCATCGTCATCTCGGATGAGGCCAATGACAGTGGTGTCATCTGCAAACTTCAGGAGCTTGACAGAGGGGTCCTTGGCGATGCAGTCATTGGTGTAGAGGGAGAAGAGTAGTGAGGAGAGCACACATCCCTGGGGGGCACCAGTGCTGATTGTACAGGTGCTGGAAGTGAGTTTCCCCTGTCTCACAAGCTGCTGCCTGTCCATCAGAAAGCTGGTAATCCACTGACAGATAGACATGGGAACAGAGAGTTGGTGTAATTTATTCTGCAGTATAGCTGGGATGATGGTGTTAAAAGCTGAACTGAAGTCCACAAAAAGGATCCTTGCATATGTCCCTGGTCTGTCCAGATGTTGCAGGATATGATGCAATCCCATGTTGACTGCATCATCCACAGACCTGTTTGTTCAATAAGCAAATTGAAGGGGATCTAGAAAGGGTCCAGTGATGTTCTTCAGGTGGGCCAACACCAGTCTCTCAAATTATTTCATGACCACAGACGTCAGGGCAACAGGTCTGTAGTCATTAAGTCCTGTGAGTTTTGGTTTCTTTGGGACAGAAATAATGATTGAGCATTTGAAGAAGCATGGGACTTCACACTGCTCCAGTGATCTATTGAAGATCTGTGTGAAGATGGAGGCCAGCCGGTTAGCACAGGATCGAAGACACGCTGGTGAGACACCATCTGGCCTGAAGCTTTCCTCATCTTTTGTTTCCGAAAGATGCAGCTCACATCATTTTCACAGATCTTAAGTGCAGGTTGAGTAGCAGGAGGGGGGAGGAGGGGGATTGCAGGAGGTGTTGGTGTTTGTGTGAAGTGAAGGTCAGAGTGGCTGTGGGTGTGAGATTGGGCCTTTCAAATCTGCAGTAGAACACATTCAGGTCGTCAGCCAGCTGTTGGTCCACCACAGGGTTGGGGGTAGGAGTCCTGTTATTTGTGAGTTGTTTCATGCCACTCCACACTGATGCAGGGTCATTAGCTGAAAACTTGCTTCTCAGAGTATCTTCTTTTAGCCACTCTGATTTCCTTGTTCAGTGTGTTCCTGGCCTGATTGTACAAGACTTTATCCCCACCCATGTAAGCATCCTCTTTGGCCTGACGAAGCTGCCTGAGCTCTGCTGTAAACCACGGTTTGTCGTTGTTGAACTTTAAATAAGTCCTAGTAAGAATGCACATATCCTCACAGAAACTGATATATGATGTCACAGTATCTGTGAGCTTGTCCAGGTCAGTGGCTGCAGCCTCAAAAACACTCCAATCCGTGCAATCGAAGCAGGCTTGTAGTTCCCGCTCTGCTACATTGGTCCATCTCTTTACAGTCCTTACTACTGGCTTGGTTGATTTTAATTTCTGTCTGTAGGTTGGAAGATGATGAACCAGATAGTGATCAGAGAGTCCCAAAGCTGCTCTAGGGACAGAGCGATATGCATCCTTTATTGTTGTGTAGCAATGATCCAGTATGTTCCTGTCTCTGGTGGGGCACGTAATGTGCAGTTTGTATTTGGGCAGTTCACGTGTGAGATTTGCTTTGTTAAAATCCCCAAGAATAATAATAACTGAGTCCGGGTATTGTTGTTCCGTGTCTGTGATTTGATCAGCCAGCTGTTGCAGCACCACATTCAAACACACTTTTGGCGCGATATACACACTCACCAGAATAAACGAGGAAAACTCCCGCAGCGAGTAGAAAGGCTTACAGTTAATAAAGAGCGCTTCCAAATTAGGACAGCACATCCTCTTTAACATTGTTACATCTGTACACCAACTTTCATTGATGTAAAAGCATGTTCCACCACCTCTCGTTTACTCCGCGATGCGATCCACTCTGAACATCTGGAAGCCTGGCAGATGTAACGCGCTGTCCGGAATGGCTTCACTCAGCCAGGTTTCTGTGAAGCACAAGGCAGCAGAGGTGAAAAAGTCCTTGTTTGTGCAGGTGAGGAGATGTAGTTTGTCCGTTTTGTTAGGAAGAGAGCGGAGATTCGCAAGATGAATGCTCAGCAGTGTTGTTCGAAAGCCCGCCGACGGAGTTTGACCAGCGCACTGGCTTTTCTTCCTCACCTGCGTCTCCTGAACAACAAAGCCGCGCCTCCAACTAAAATGTCTAGCAAAACGTCTGAATATTCAAAAACCAGGAAAAGACTGTCTGGTATAAGCTGTCAAATGTTCAGCAGTTCGTCTCTGGTAAAACTGACTGGAAAAAGATTACTAAACACAGGACAAACAAACAAACACAACAAAACAATAGGAGCGCTCCACACCGAGGCGGCCATCCGCGGTGCCATCTTGATGTATGACATATTAAAAATATACTGAAATAGTGTCTGTGTAAAGGTTCCTTGAGCTTTGTAAAGACACTAAATACATGAAACCTGTTTTTACCATTATATAGTACTGTTAGCAGTGGAATTACCACGGCAACTGGACCAAACCCAAACTAGAGAAGACAGCAGCTGCACTTCCGTCTCTGGTCAGTTATGCCACAAAAGTACAACAACCACATCAGATTGGTTAAGTAACATTATTACCTTCTAGTTGATGTTCTATTAATATTTTTGTATCTGTGATTATTTGGTAGCTTTATTCACAATGTCCACTAACATTATGCCAAATGTTTATAACGGAAGTGTATTATACAGGATACGTTTTTATGTATGTAAATATGTTTGATGCTATTTGTTCAAATAAATGTATATGTAACCCGTCCTGCCCGACCAGCACCGAGAGCGATTCAAACTAGGGCTGTTTGATTCCAGAAATGTGGGAATCGACTCCAATTCCTGGTTTTGAAATCGTTAGAATTGATTCCAAGAGTCGATTCCAGACCCATCTAATCTATTATTTTCGATTACGAAAAAAAAAAAAAAAAAAAAAATGGGAGGGAAAGTTAAATCTCATAATAAACAGCTCACTGCAAAGCATTGCACTGTTTATAACAGCATGAATGAAATGTACTATTAATAGGTCCATTCTAAAATTAAATCAGGGTCTGTATGCACATACCAAAGTGCAATGCTTCAATCCCATGAGATAAATTTGAGGGAAGCTTGAGTATATGTGCCTGTATTTCCAAGAACTACTGAAAATAATCTTAAAAGCACCATTTAAATTGTTTGTTAACACTCATGAGTTCTTGTTTACAAAGAGGTTTATATTAGAATGTACAGTAATTGTCCACTACCTTTTGTACACTGAATAAAATGTCCAAACAATACATTTCAGTTTTATTAAAAAATCCATTATTGTACTGGTTTATACTATTTATAATAATAATAAATATTTATATATACATATATATAAATATATACAGTGCATCAAGAAAGTATTCACAGCGCTTCATTTTTTCCACATTTTATGTTACAGCCTTATTCCAAAATAGATTTAAGTCATTATTTTCCTCAAAGTTCTACAAACAATACCCCATAATGACAATGTGAAAGAAGTTTGTTTGAAATCTTTGCAAATGTATTAAAAATAAAAAACAAAACAAAAATCACATGTACATAAGTATTCACAGCCTTTGCTCAATACTTTGTTGAAGCACCTTTGGCACCAATTACAGCCTCAAGTCTTTTTGAGTATGATGCTACAAGCTTGGCACACCTATTTTTGGGAAGTTTCTCCCATTCTTCTTTGCAGGACCTCTCAAGCTCCATCAGGTTGGATGGGGAGCGTCGGTGCACAGCCATTTTCGGATCTCTCCAGAGATGTTCAATCGGGTTCAAGTCTGGGCTCTGGCTAGGCCACTCAAGGACATTCACAGAGTTGTCCCGTAGCCACTCCTTTGTTTTCTTGGCTGTGTGCTTAGGGTCGTTGTCCTGTTGGAAGATGAACCTTCACCCCCGTCTGAGGTCCAGAGCGCTCTGGAGCAGGTTTTCATCAAGGATGTCTCCTGTACATTGCTGCATTCATCTTTCCCTCGATCCTGACTAGTCTCCTAGTTCCTGCCGCTGAAAAACATCCCCACAGCATGATGCTGCCACCACCATGCTTCACTGTAGGGATGGTATTGTCCAGGTGATGAGCGGTGCCTGGTTTCCTCCAGACATGACGCTTGCCATTCAGGCCAAAGAGTTCAATCTTTGTTTCTCATGGTCCAAGAGTCCTTCAGGTGCCTTTTGGCAAACTCCAGGCTGTCATGTGCCTTTTATTGAAGAGTGGCTTCCGTCAGGCCAATCAGGCCTGATTGGTGGAGAGCTGCAGAGATGGTTGTTCTTCTGGAAGGTCCTCCTCTCTCCACAGAGATATGCTGGAGCTCTGTCAGAGTGACCATCGGGTTCTTGGTCACCTCCCTGACTAAGGCCCTTCTCCCCCGATTGCTCAGTTTGGCCAGGCGGCCAGCTCTAGGAAGAGTCCTGGTGGTTCCAAACTTTTTCCATTTATGGATGATGGAGGCCACTGTGCTCACTGGGACCTTCAATGCTGCAGAAATTTTTCTGTACCCTTCCCCAGATCTGTGCCTCGATACAATCCTGTCTCGGAGGTCTACAGATAATTCCTTGGACTTCATGGCTTGGTTTGTGCTCTGACATGCACTGTTAACTGTGGGACCTTATATAGACAGGTGTGTGCCTTTCCAAATCATGTCCAATCAACTGAATTTACCACAGGTGGACTCCAATCAAGTTGTAGAAACATCAAGGATGATCAGTGGAAACAGGATGCGCCTGAGCTCAATTTATAATAGGATAATAGGGTTCAAAACAGTGTTACTATGAATGCAAACTTTAATACAGTGAAAAAGACACTCTATTAGAATAATATATATATATATATATATATATATATATATATATACAAATTTCCAGCATTCTTTTGAATGTCCATGTACTAAAATAAAATATTTGATGTCATGAGTGTACCTTCATTTACTATTACTATTATTTTGAATGGCCACGGTAAATTAAGCAATGTGATAACAATTTTACCTGGTCGCATAAATTAGTCCGTTAATTTACCTGATGAACTTTTACCTTTTGCTGACCCTTATCTTCGCAGAGCTATGTGTGCTTCTAAATCACTTGCACCTTTATTAGCAACTGACACATAAGTGCCAGCTTTACATGTCATACATTCTTCTTCCCACGGATCTCGACCTGGACGAAAGTGCAAATCTTCTGTTGATTTGCACTTTCTTTTGGGTATTGTTTCCACGCAGTTGTCATTTGCTGCTACTGTCAAGCAACTGTTTGATGCCAAACACAACAGTGCTTCGCGTGTTCATGGAGAGATTGACAGGCAGGAATTTGACCAATAGTTGCTGCAAGCCTCTTATAATCGACCAATTGGTGTGCGAGAAGGCGGGACTTACAAAGAGGGGTTAAAGCAATGCAAATATGCGTGCACACACAATTAAGTATTAGACCAGATGCACATCATAATGCAACTAAAGCCGGACATTTTCGCAAATTTAGAAATCCCGGCCGGACGCTTTTTTAAGGTCTGAAAAAGAGGACATGTCCGGGAAAAAGAGGACGTATGGTCACCCTAAATAAGTGCAGCACAATGATCATTTAAACTTTAACATAACGATTTATTAATGTGAACTGGGAAGCTGACTCAACTCTGCCATCTTCTTATTGCAGACTTGTGTTGTAACATTGGGGAAGTTATTACTGTATGCCAATTTACTGTCACAAATTTGCCATGTTACTTGAGTATTAGTTTAATCCAAAGTAAAATACCTGCAGACTATCCAGGTGTGGAAAGCAGATGTGTTGAAGGGCTTGTGGGATTACTTCATACAGATGAACAAATGGAGCGGATTTGACTCGGAGTCAGATTGATGATCGTTAAGATGCATTCATTTTATAATTATTTTGTAAATTGTAGTAGTGCTGTTAGGCCTCTAAAATATGTAGTAGTTCAGTGGTCGAGGAAACAAACACAGTCCGAAAATATCAACCGGTTTCCCCGGAAGGAATCGACTCCAGCTTTGGAGTCGATTCCAATGTTTCGAATCGATTCTCTATTCCCAACACCTCAGAATCGAGGAATCGATTCCCAGCCTTAATTCGAACCGATATCAGCCGGCATGGGAGGTGGGCTAAAGGCTACAGCCTCTAGTGGCAGTCGCTAGTGCACCTCTGGAGGCCAGAGGGGAGTGAGGTTTACACACTGCACAGCTACCTACCGTTACATATGTATAATATAAATTTCAATCAATAAATCTATCTATCTTCATTTTTAATTGTTAATTTTTTGCTAACTGATTAATTTTAATTATGTATAATTAATATAAATGAAAGATTATATTGTAATGAAGTCATTTACCATTTATATTTATCCTTAAAATTACTTTAAATTAACAAATGTAATTCAAGGCATTAGGTGTTAAGCTGGTCTAAGTACAAAAGTCATTTAGGTTTGTAATTATGTGGCAATAGGTCTCAGTTTCTTTATTGTTGCATTTTTTTTTTGTGTGTTCTCTGTCAAAATAAATGAAGTACATTAACTTTGAGTGTGCATTCGTTATTTACATGCACAACTGTTTAAATAGCCTTTAAATTGATGTTGGGCAAGTGAGGACATGAATTAGGTTAGACTACTGCATGTCCGCCCATAGAATAATCATTAAAAACTAACATTTCCAACTGGTTACCAACAAACAACTATTGATCCATGACGCTGCCACAACGTCGTCATGATGGACTGGCACCGCTCCAAAGTTACGTTGCGGCTATGAATCCAGGAATTGCACTTTTCCGGTTGTCACAACGTAATCAGTAACGCTGCCACAGCTAAAGTTTTGTTATCAAATTACGTTGCAGTTACGTAATGGCCAAGTAATTTGGCTAGCTGGGATAGATTTGAATATCATGTAACGTTAAGATATTGCACCAATAATTAAAAAATGAAATATCACGTGCAGGCAGATAAGATCTATGTTTAAATTGAGCAGGGTCATTGATTAAAAACTGTCAATTAGTTAAAGGCGTTTACACCTGATGTGCTAACCGAGAGTTCCCTGTTCATTTTGGATACGGAGAGAGGTGCGAGGCACCACCGCTTGTCAAGCTCATTCATGAGCATGCATTTTCATGCATGACTGTTTGTGGTACACACTGTGAAAGATAAAAATGCTTTATAATTTTGCGGCTGCCGTGTGTTATTGGCCAATCACAGGTGACTATAATCAACTGGTTCCCTTCAGAACAGTCTGAAATCGCTCCCTATTCCCTGAAGCATTCACTAAAAACTATAAAAGAGAATGAATGAACAAATGAGTGTTTTTGTTCACATCCAATGCTGCCCACCTATCACATTTATTTAAGCTAAGTTCTATCCGTATTTTAACTGTTTCATGCAGATATTTACATTTATTCATTTAGCAGATGCTTTTATCCAAAGCGACTTACAAATGAGGAGAACAATAGAAGTGATTCATCCAACAAAAGGGGCAACAATATAATAAGTGCTGTAATACAAGCCTTAATACAAGGTAGTGCATTAGTATAAATGGGTCAGGAGCTCACAAAAAAGATGTGTCTTTAGCTGTTTTTTGAACACAGCCACTCGGGTGGAATAAGGCATGTATTTCCACCAATGGGGAACAGTCAAGGTAAAGGTCGATTTTGTGCCTCTATGAGATGGCACAGCGATTTTGTGCCTCTATGAGTTGGCACCACGAGGTGCCGTTCACCCGCAGAATGCAGCCTTCTGGAGGGCACATAAATCTGAAGTACTGAGTTTAGATAATGGGGTGCGGAGCTAGTGGTTGTTCTGTAAGCAAGCATCAATGCCTTGAACTTAACGCAAGCAACCAATGGTAGCCAGTGTAATTTGATGAAGAGAAGCATGACGTGCACTCTCTTGGGCTCGTTGAAGACCACTTTCACTGCCGCATTCTGGATCAATTGCAGAGGTTTGACAGTACGTGCTGGAAGGCCTGCCAGATGAGCATTGCAATAGTCCAGCCTAGATAGAACAAGAGCTTAGACGAGGAGTTTTGTAGCCTGCTCTGATAGGAAGGGCCTGATCTTCCTAATGTTGTACAAGGCAAATCTGCACGATCGGGCAGTCTTTGCAATGTGGTCAGTGAAGTTCAACTGATCGTCAAACACAACTCCAAGATTTCTGGCTGTCCTGGATGGTGTAATCGTTGATGAGCCCAGCTGAATGGTGAAGTTGTGATGAATTGCTGGGCTCGGTGGAAGCACGAACAGCTCTGTCTTAGCTAGGTTGAGTTGGAGGTGGTGATCTTTCATCCAACACGAAATGTCTGCTAGGCAGGCTGAGATCCGGGCTGCTACCATTGGATCATCAGGCTGGAATGAGAGGTAGAGTTGTGTCATCATCATAGCAGTGATAGGAAAAGCCATGTGCCTGAATGATGGATCCTAGTGATGGCATGTACTGTATATGGAGAAGAGGGGCGGTCCAAGCACTGAACCCTGAGTTATAACACATTTTATGCAGTTACAAAAGCAATGTTAGGCATAACATATAATCACGTAATACATAATCAGGGAAGAAGGCAACAACAATGAACTTACATTGGTCAAATGGATGCAAACAGTTTTGAATAATGGCACAGAAAGCCAAACTCAACTGCATCCATCTATTCGTCCATCCATCTATCCATCCATTTTATCTTATGTAGGTTTGCGGGGTGAACTTGGCAGCTAAACTTTCCTTATTTCAAAGTGCTCTTTCTTTCCCTACAATCTCGCATACTCCGCTCTTGTCAGTTCTGAGAAGGTTTGTGTAATATGAGATGGTCACATTGGATATTAATATAGAAATGATAATCAATTCTTAAATTCCATAATCGATGCATTGAAATTTCTTTGAAAGATCGATGCATTGATGCATTTTCACACCCCTGGTAGGATGCAATAAAAATGAAAGGGTAAGACTCTCAACCATCAGACCAGAGACAAAAGAACACAGTACTCAACAGCGATTTACTGTTGTAAATATAAATTACAATTAAAGTAGCAGGAGGTTAAATCTTCAGGGTGACTCCTGGCTTAAAATAACAAACAAAAGGATATAAAATGTAAAAGGAAAAACTAACCTGGCAATATGAAAAAAAAAAAAAAAAAAGATATGAGAAAACTTTCTTAACAATACTAACAAAACAAGTAAACTGAATTCAACAAAACAGGCAGGTCACCCCTACAAACCTGACTGCTTTGAAGGCAAAGAATTAGTCATTGTTTCAATTGTTAGGTCACAAACTGTCTATGAAATTACTACTCTCAGAAATAACATGCACAGAGTAAAGCACGCTGGATTTCATCTGCCAGTTGGCGGAGAGTCTGGAACAGCACGACCGGCCCAGAGTCATGACAGCTCGCCTCTGACTAGCAGCAGCTGGGTTTTAGTAAGTCCGCCATCAGGAACCACCAATCGCCGTCGCAAAGTAGAGCCAGAACCCTTCTAATAGGGGAGCCTACACGTTTAGCATAGAGGTCTGCACGGGCCATAAAATGAAACCCAACCCGTTCCTGAGACCCTACCCGGCCCGAACGATACCGTCAGATTTTAAGTGCGATCCCGAAATTGCTTACTATCTAATTTCTTTTCCAAGCAAGTACTGTTGCTATATTTTTATTTTATATTTTTATATTGTGGCTATATTTTATATATATAGGCAACATTCATAACAGTACTGAAACAGTAAACATACACAGTTTTAACAAGGCACAGCAGCCCCTTAGTACACTATAGCAGAAGGGGAAAAAAGCATTGCCTTGTATATTTGCTGAAATTTCACCTGGTGCAGAACAATCTGGAATAAAATGAAATACTGCAACAGTCCCCACTATGCAGCCTGCACTTGTTCTGATTGTTGAATCTTTGTGACAATTGCGCTAAAACAATCTAGATGCAGTGCAAAGAATGAAACAAAACATGCGTTTTTGATTATAAGTTCTTTTTAACTTGACATGGTGTTTAAAATATGCCGGTCCTGCACGAGACACTGAAGAAAAAGCGAGATGCGGTGCAAATGTCAATGACATTCGTCCAGCATGTGTTTAAACAATTGGAAAACAGAACAGATGCGTGCAAAAACACATTCAGTGTGAACGGCCCCTAACTCATCCGTTCGTGCATGTCTGTGAGTGAGAGCGCATGCGCGAAACAAGTTCGGTAAGCCTGTTTATTTTTAATAACATTTTAATATAATTTTCATTAATAACAAACCAAGGAACACCAAGGTTCGCAATATGCAGAAAATAACATTGGACAAATCTAAGTTAGCCATCAAGCTATGAGTAGCTTTACAAGCTATTGCAGCTGCGGCATACATGAAATATATAAAGTTTATATGGTATTTTACCATTTGTGAAACATAATGATCATTATACATACATTGTGTAAGCTGGCAACAACCACTTCTTGTTTAAAAACAACAGCTTCTAATGGTCTTACAACCGCAGAGTTTGAAATTGTGTACGAGGCGTAAGGGTCAATGAAGGGTATCACATTTTTAATTTTGCTTAATTAACTAGCTCTCATGCCTTTTGTAAAATAAAACTATATGTGACTTTTTCCAAAGTACTTGTGTTCTTGTCATCAGCTCTGTGTGCTTTTCAGCAGCACCTTCACACAGCATGGGAGAACACTGCAGTATATATAATGGTAATAATTAATTGCAAAGACAATGTTGAATACACATACACAAGCAGCATATTCTAAAACCATTATTTGTTGTTGTATTTAGATCCACTGTTTGAAATCCAGAGTGCCTTTAATGGTAAGTTAAAAAGAACATATACAGACTTTGTTCACAGACATTGTTGATGTACTTCCGCTTCATTTTTTTAAAAAATAGTCATGCAGTTGTCTGGCAACAGGAGGTGTGAGGTGTCAATAACCACATCTTGTTATTATTGGCATTATCTGTGCTTTGCTATCTACCATATTTGGATTTAGCTTCACCCCTGCTTTGAGTTTGATAAACAGGGAAAACCTTACATTGTCTGATTTTATGTAATTTTTATGTTACGTGACCAATTTTATGGATTAGTTTCTTTTGTATTACAGTACATCTTTGACACACCTTGAGTCAATACGTCACCAAAATTACAACCAATGTTTGATTCCAAACATGATTAAAAAAATAAAAACAATAATGGCAATGTTCCCCCATTTTTCCCTTTTTGTAGGCCTATCAGAGGGACATTTCCTAGGTTCGCTCACATATGGTAAGAATGAATTTCTGCCAATTGGTACCTGTGACAGGTGATGAATATTAGTTCATTTTTTTCTTTGTTTTTTAATTAAAGGTCAGAGAATGGAATCTCCTGAATCAAGGCAGATAATAAAAGGCAAGTAATTAAGGAATTTACAAAATATATATCATAACATCTGAAAGTTAATACAATTTTTTTTTTTTTTATGTAATGGAAGTAAGATGTGTGTTTTATTTATTTTTTTTATTTTTTTATTAAGCTGCAACAGTAAAAAGTAGAATACACTAAGGAAGTGTTTCTCAACACCAGTTCTCAGGCCCCCCCTCCCAGAATGTTTTAGATGTCTCACTAATTAAAACACCTGATTCAACTCATCAGCTTGTTAGTGTGTTAAATAGGGAGATATCTAAAACATTCTGGGAGGTGGGCCTGAGGACTGGAGTTAAGAAACACTGCACTAAGGGCTATGAAAACTTAAGGCTGTGTATTATAGCAGTTGTTGACATAGTGTTCCTTATTTTTCAAACTGCTTTCCATTTCAAGACATTGCTTATTCTAAACTGAAGAAACACTGGCTGAACTAGTGTCCAAAGTGAAAGAACTCCATCTAGAGGTCCAGGGTTTCATAAGACGGCAGCTACCAATCCCTCCCCATTACCTCTCTCGCTCCCTCTAAAAGACTTGACCGAGTTAGAAGCTGAGCGGATTCTTCAGAGTGAAGATGCCAGACGTGTGATGGTAATTTAAATCTTTAGGTTTTTCAGAAAAGCAAGTTTTACATTCAACACACACATATCTACTAGGCAAATATTGTTTTTCAATGTTGTCTAGCATGAAAAATATGTTCCCATTAAGCCACATGGCATTTTTGTAACCGATCCATGTTCTGTGCAAATATGTCCCCCGAAACCCTTCTAGGTTGGCCATTTTGCTATTGTGGGAGGAACATCAGTTGAGAGGCGTATTAGAAGGATGCTGGCCTGTACTCTAACCAATGAGCTGGCCTCTCAGATGAACTGGGCAGGGAAGAAACTGAAAGATGAGCATGTAATGCAAGACAGTATAAGTGATAGTTGTGTCTGAAAGTGTGTGGGGTAAATGTAGTGCAGCATGTCTGAATGTTATTTTGTTTTTGTTTTTTAACTGAAACCGTACCATTAAATTGCACAAAAATGTATTCCATAAAATAAGCCCCAGTAAATAATCACATCGAACCCACAAAATGAATAAATTAACTCAATAATAAGTAAATAAAGGGAGAAAGAGAAAAAAGAAAAAAAAAAGAGTAAAGCGAGAGTCAGTGGGCCGCCAACAGAATAACATACCCTCTCAGGCTGCATCAGTAAAATGCACATTGTGTAGTCTGTATATGTAGTTTGTCGTGGGCATGTAAACGTCTTGCGACCACCCTTGGCATCAATTCTCAGTTTAGCAGGAAAAAGCAGTGCGAATGCCACCTTCTGTTGGTGAAGCAATTTTTTACACTCTCTGAATCCATCGCGCTTCGCTTGAGTCGATCTGGCAAAGTCCGGAAAAACCATGATGTTGTGGTCCTCCCAGCCCAACTTGCCTTTATTCCATGCCGCTCGTAGAACAAAGTCTCTGTCGGCCGACCGCAAGAATCTTGCTAGGATAGATTGGGGTCTGTCAACTGCCGCAGGAACCTGACCAAAAACTCTGTAGGCTCGCTCAATTTTGAGCTGGTGGTCCGCTGTGTTGATCAAATTCGGAATAAGCCTGTCCAAAAACTTCACCATATCTTGACCTTCCTTTCCCTCAGGGATTCCAACAAAATGAACATAATTACGCCTGCTCTGCTTTTCCATATCCTCTAGTTTTCCCACACGAGTTCCACATCAGCCTTGGTAGCAGGCAGGTTAGCCTGTAGCTTTCTTTTGGCTGACTCCAGAAACTCTACCTGTTTTTCAACGTTGTCCATTCTTGTGATTAGGGTGGAAAGTTTCGCCTCCATAGATGTGATCACTAGACAAATTTCTGCGAGGCCCTCCAAGTCAGTTGAGATTTTCATCAGTGCTGCATAAATGTTCGAGATATCCCGACCTACTACACCAAGCTTGCTACCACTATCGACTGGACCGCCGGAATCCTGATCCTGTGAGGCATCCGACACATGAGCACTTAAGTGTTTTTAATGTCCCCACAGGCCGACGATTTTAAATTCTTCGACATACTGCCCTCCCAGCACAGTTTAACAAACAAAACTATTACAGTTCTCACCAGTTAATATTGCTTAAAAGGATAATTGTAGCAAAGTTTAAGCAGAGCTCGCCTTTTAAGCGACCAACCTTCGCATAGCGTCACGTGACTCCTGTTTCTTTGAATTTTTAAGCACCAATCAAAAATTACGTTCACAGGCTGGTGAACAGAGGGTCATGTTTACTGTACACACTGCAAAGCACTTTTCTTCTTTGTCTGCCCCTTGCAGGACCTGCTATTCTAATAATATATTAGCTATTCTAAAGGTATATTGCACTAATTTGTTTCTTTAAGGTGGATGGAGTTTACCCAAAATAAGGTTTTCTGGATGGACTTCTAGTGTGCAGTTAAATCTGCTCTTTTTTCATTTATGTTTACCATTACTATTTTATGGTTTCAAACCTAATTTAGTTTGTTTAATCTGTGTCTGGAATGATACAAAAACTAAGCAAATAGATAAATTCACCTTCATGCAATGGCATGATAAATTTATCACACTTAATAAAGGCTTATTTCAAAGATATATCACACAGATATTATACGACAGCCAGATACTGTACAATTCAACCCAGCACAATGAATTTCCTGGTTTTCATTAATAATTTTATTAAAAATTACATGAAAATATTCATCAATTATCTCTCTTAAAAAAATTTTTAAAACAAAATGACAAGCCATTTTAATAGTAATATATACATACGTGACAAAATGACAATATAGAAAATTACACTGAAAATACTCATAAGGTCTATAATCAGAGTCATACAACAGGAATATTATGAATGTTGCCATTCTTCTTGAAATTTACACATGTTGTTTTAAATGTCTATTAAAACATTTGGTCAGTTTTGTGCTTTGACAAGTCTTGTGATTTACAGTAAAATCAGTTAGTTCTAGCATGCACACACAATCATAATCCATTCATTTTCCTGTTTCCAGAGCATATGCAAAATCCCATTCATTTAACACATTTCCTTTATTAAACCTGAACTTATGCATTTATCAGGCAAGATATTTCATTTACGAAGAACAGATCACATGGTACCTTTGACTTTGCACAGACAATTAGCTCTGAGCTTTCCATAAAAACATAGATATTATTATATTTAAATAATTTGTTCAGTATGTAAAATTTTAAAGTCTTTAAAGCTATAAGAGTGATCTGTCTTTTATAACTGTATTGATGTGCAGAAATCTGTTCACAAACTTTTTCACACAAAATCACTGAACATAGAGCCAAATGGTTTTGTTGTTTTAAACTGCAGAATACCAAACCTGAAAACATGTTGCATCGATACCTTTCATTCATTCTATGCTAAACCTGTAATACTGTTATGCTGCTTGTGTGGTGATGCATTGTTCCTTAGACTTATAGTGATCTTCCAAAATTAACAAAGTCTCTGTTTGTGTTCCTGCTTCAGTTGCGTGGCTGGGAGTTGAACTCTTGGCAGATGTTGTGAATAATTTTCGACACATACTTGTAGAGGTTGTCAAACTCATCGACAAAGAATGAGTGCTCTCTGTCGGGGTCAGTGGCAATGTATTCCAGCTCGTCTTGTGCGGCCCATGCTATACCGACAGAGTACGCGATCACACCTGATTCATCAGAGAGAGGCAGTAAAACAGTTATAGTCTCATGACAACTCTTAATAATTTGTACGAGTAGACAAAAACATGAGATAACATACTACTTTGCTTATACACAAAAGGTACAACCTATTCCCACAGAGAGCAACCGATCAACAATAAGACTTTCAAATCGATACAATACAGGCGTCAAATTTTATATAGCCTCCTATTCAACACTTTATTTTAAGAAAAGAAATGTCTGAAAAAATGTGTTTAATCAATACATACATTTGTGCGCAAAAGTTTGCATACCCTTGGAGAATTGGTAATATATGTACCATTTTTAAAGAAAACATGAGTGAGCAGGCAAAACACATTTCTTTTATTTCTTATGGGATTCATATTCAACTGTAGGTTATAACAGAATGGCACAATCATAAAACAAAACATGGCAACAAAGAAAAAAATGAAATGACCCCTGTTCAAAAGTCTGCATACCCTTAGTTCTTAATACTGTGTATTGCCCCTTTAGCATCAATGACAGCTTGCAGTCTTTTGTAATAGTTGTCTATGAAGCCCCAAATTCTTGCAGGTGGTATAGCTGCCCATTCGTCTTGGCAAAATGCCTCCAGGTCATGCAAAGTCTTTGGTCATCTTGCATGAACCGCACGTTTGAAATCTCCCCAGAGTCGCTCGATGATATTAAGGTCAGGAGACTGTGAAGGCCACTCCAGAACCTTCACCTTTTTCTGCTGTAACCACTGGAGGGTCAACTTGGCCTTGTGCTTAGGGTCACTGTAGTGCTGGAAAGTCCAAGAGCGTCTCATACGCAGCTTTCGTGCAGAAGAATGCAAATTGTCTGCCAGTATTTTCTGATAACATGCTGCATTCATCTTGCCATCAAGTTTCACAAGATTCCCCATGCCTTTAGAGCTCACACACCCCCAAAACATCAGTGAGCCACCACCATGCTTCACAGTGGGGATGGTATTCTTTTCACTATAGGTCTTGTTGACCCCTCTCCAAGCATAGTGCTTATGGTTGTGACCATAAAGCTCTATTTTGGTCTCGTCATTCCAAATTACAGTGTGCCAGAAGCTGTGAGGCGTGTTAAGGTGTTGTCGGGCATATTGTAATCGGGCTTTTTTGTGGCATTGGCGCAGTAAAGGCTTCTTTCTGGCAACTCAACAATGCAGCTAATTTTTGTTCAAGTATTGTCGTATTGTGCTCCTTGAAACAACCACACCATCTTTTTCCAGAGCAGCCTGTATTTCTCCTGAGGTTACCTGTGGGTTTTTCTTTGTATCCCGTACAATTCTTCTGGCAGTTGTGACTGAAATCTTTCTTAGTCTACCTGACCTTGGCTTGGTATCAAGAGAACCCCGAATTGTCCACTTCTTAATAAGTAATTGAACAGTACTGACTGGCATTTTCAAGGCTTTGGATATCTTTTTATATCCTTTTCCATCTTTTATAAAGTTCCATTACCTTGTTACGCAGGTCTTTTGACAGTTCTTTTCTGCTCCCCATGGCTCAGTATCTAGCCTGCTCAGTGCATCCACATGAGAGCTAACAAACTCATTGACTATTTATACACAGACACTAATTGCAATTTAAAAAGCCACAGGTGTGGGAAATTAACCTTTAATTGCCATTTAAACCTGTGTGTGTCACCTTGTGTGTCTGTAACAAGGCCAAACATTCAAGGGTATGTAAACTTTTGATCAGGGCCATTTGGGTGATTTCTGTTATCATTATGATTTAAAAAGTAGCCAAACAACTATGTGATAATAAATGGCTTCATATGATCACTATCCTTAAATAAAAGACAGTTTTTTTGCGTGATCGGTCATATTTTCAAAATCAATGCCAAAATTTCACAATTTCTGCCAGGGTTGAGCACAACTGTATTAATACAAATGAATGATGTATGTCAATAAAAACTCACAACAAAGTCGGCACACTGTTGCTCCCAAATAAATTTAATAAGCTCAACACAGAAAAACAAACGTGACATTTCGAGCTGCTCAGCAAATGTGACGTTTCGAGCTGCTCAGCTTGAAACATCACATTTGTTTTTTCTGTGGTTAGCTCATAAAATGTATTTGGGAGCAATAGTGTGCCAATTTTGTTGTGAGTTTTTATTGACATACATCAGTCATTTGTATTAATATGTATTGATTAACCACATTTTTTCTGTGGTACACAAACATTATTTTGCCTTTAAAATCATGGTTATGTTTAGGTTTGGGTTAAGGCTTAAATTTAGGAAAAATCGTAACAACATTGTCCGTTGGTTCATTTATTTATTTCTATTGGAGGACAAGTTGTACATTTTTGTAAAAGCCAGCTCATTCATATTAAATAGTTTTCAAAGCCTTAAACGAAATCATAGGCCTAATTTATTATGTTAGTATGAAGTTAAATTGATGTAATAGGTAGGGGAGGGTAGGGCAGACTTAAAGCTGC
The DNA here is from genome assembly GCF_019703515.2 of Myxocyprinus asiaticus. Classification (NCBI taxonomy): domain Eukaryota; kingdom Metazoa; phylum Chordata; class Actinopteri; order Cypriniformes; family Catostomidae; genus Myxocyprinus; species Myxocyprinus asiaticus. Next base: position 47,619,064 of record NC_059364.1, on the reverse strand, counting down.
ATATGAATAAATGGCCTCATCTTAAAGTTTATTTATTAGGCTTACACTGTGAAAATTATGTTGTTAATCAAAATTCACTATCTGTCACTCACTCAACATTGTGTCGATGTAGTGACACTAGGGGTCACTTTTGGGAGCCCCAAACCAAACCAAAGGCCAATGAGAATTGGCGAGTGGAATTTGCATGCCACTCCCTCGGACATATGGGTATAAAAGGAGCTGGTATGCAATTACTCATTCAGATTTTCTCTTCGGAGCCAAGTGGTTCTATTCATTGAAGCTGAATTAATCCGCAAAGTTCATTCACCTCATCTGCTGGATTCTACGGCGCGTTTCAGAGGCTTCTCCCCCTCTGCACCCGTGGAGTGCAGAGAACACCCCTGGGTGCTGCGGCAGAAACAACTAAAAGAGTATATTCTAAAAAGAGTATATTTTCTTTCTAAAAGAGCGGCACATGGAATGTCTTTTTAAAGATGACTTTCCGTTTGTGTGTTATTCCTGGTTGTGGTCGTTATCTCTCCGCTTCTGACGGCCACGATCGCTGTCTTATGTGGAGACATCGTTCGTGGATGGGTCTTGTCCTCATTGCGAGAACATGACCATGGCAATGTTGCGGTCATGGCTTGCATTCGTAAGAAAGCAAGCAACCCCAGTGGCTCCCCACCTCAGTCCTTCTACCTATGGGTATGAGGCAGTGCCGGTTAGCACTGATTTGGGGACCTCAATGGGACCACCTCCGCCGGGTATTCCCCCACGGACCTCCTATTCCCCAGCACACTTGCTTGCCCCGGTCGGGTGCTTGGATGAGATCGCCGGCTCATCTCAGGGCAAGTTCGACCTCTCGTTCGGAGCCCGGGAAGAAGACGAGTTATCGAGCACAGCATCGGAGAGCCTAGTCCAGTCGGACGCAGAGGCTTCAACTGGGCTTCCTCCTTCAGGAATGGTCGCCCAGTCCCAGGCCGACGTGGAAATGATGGACATGCTTTCCCGGGTGGCCGCGAGCGTCGGGCTAGAGTGGAAACCTTCACTCTCCCCTGAACCCTCGCGGCTCGACGATTGGTTCCACCCCCGTGGCCCGGCCCCAGCGTGGAGTCCAGCGCAAGAAGCTGACGCCACCCATCTCACGACCGGCTGCCAAGAACCCGAGGAAGGCTTCAAAGTGCCCCTGAGATGGGTGACCCAGAGGCAGGGAGACCATCTTCTCTGGGGCTGGTGAGCAGACCACTCCATCCCCCTGTGGAGGGCAGGGAGTAGAATCTTTTGTTTCATTTTCATTTAATTTTGCCGCATGTCCAAGAGGCTGTGGTACCCAAAATTCAACAAAAGAGCGGCTTTCTTGTTCCCTGGGTCACATGTCTGGTGCGCACGGCCGTCATCATGACCATCGTCCACCGTTCCATCTTTGCAGGTATGGCGCTCCAGCGGCGGTTCCCCCACCCCTGTGCGCCCAGCTGTGACACAAACATGCACACACGGGATTGGGTCCAGTTGACTATGGGGATGCGATTCCTCCTCCCCCCTCCTCGGCCAATCTTTTGGTGGGCAACAGGAGCCAGGTAAGAGCGTTGATGTCCCTGGACTCAGCACGGCCACGGGGCTCGAATCCCCTCGACGTGGCACCTCGGCTACGTGATTCAGATCGCCAGGCACCCACCCAGGTTCAGAGGCGTCTGCTTCACCTCTGTGAAGGGCGAGAACATCGCTACCTTGTGTGCGGAGATCGCTACCTTTCTGCGCAAGGGTGCGATAGAGCCTGTCCCTCCTGCCGAGATGAAGAAAGGGTTCTACAGCCCTTACTTCATCGATACGAAGAAAGGCGGTGGATTGCGACCAATCCTGGACCTGTGAGTACTGAACCGGGCTTTGCACAGACTCCCATTCAAGACGCTGACGCAAAAACTTATTCTAGCGAGCGTCCGGCATCAAGATTGGTTCACGGCGGTAGACCTGAAGGACGTGTACTTCCACGTCTTGGTCTTACCTTGACACAAACCCTTCCTGAGGTTTGCCTTCGAAGGTCAGGCGTACCAGTACAAGGTCCTCCCCTTCGGCCTGTCCTTGTCCCCTCACGTCTTCACGAAGGTTGCAGAGGCAGCCCTTGCCCCGCTAAGGGAAGTGGGCATCCACATCCTCAACTATCTTGACGACTTGCTAATCCTAGCTCTCTCTCATGAGTTGCTGTGCGCACACAGGGACCTCGTGCTCCGGCACCTCAGCCGACTGGGGATTCGGGTCAACTGGGAAAAGAGCAAACTCTTCCCAGTTCAGAGCATCTCTTTTCTCGGTTTGGAGTTGGACTCAGTCTCGATGACAGTGTGCCTCACGAACGAGCACGCACAGTCAGTGCTGAACTGTCTGAAGGTGTTCAGATGGAGAACAGCGGTTCCACTGAAACTTTTTCAGAGGCTCCTGGGGCATATGGCATCCTCAGTGGCGGCCACACTGCTCAGGTTGATGCATATGAGACTGCTTCAGCACTGGCTTCAGACTTGAGTCCCGAGATGGGCATGGCGCTGCAGGACACATCGCGTGGCCATCACGCCGATCTGCCCTTGGACTGACCTTGCATTTCTATGGGCAGGGGTTCCCTTAGAGCAGGTCTCCAGGTGCGTCGTGGTTACAACAGATACCTCCAAGACGGGCTGGGGCGCTGTATGCAACGGGCACACAGCCGCCGGCTCCTGGACTGGCCCATGGCTGCGTTGGCACATCAACTGCCTAGAGTTGTTGGCAGTTCTGCTCGCCCTGCGGAGGTTTCGGCCATTGATCCAGGGCAAGCACGTGTTGGTCTGGATGGACAACACAGTGACAGTAGCGTACATCAACTGCCAAGGCAGTCTACGCTCCCATTGCATGTCACATCTCGCCCGCCATCTCCTCCTCTGGAGTCAACAGTGCCTCAAGTCGCTATGAGCCACTCACATCCCAGACAACCTCAACACCACAGTGGATGCACTGTCACGTCAGGTTACCCTCAGGGGAGAGTGGAGACTCCACCCTCAGGTGGTCCAGCTGATTTGGAGTCGATTCGGTCAAGCACATGTAGACCTGTTTGCTTCCCGGGAATCCTTCCACTGCCCGCTTTGTATGCCCTGACCGAGGCAGCCCTCGGTATAGATGCGCTGGCACACAGCCGGCCCCCTGGACTACGCAATACGCGTTTCCCCCAGTGAGCCTACTTGCACAGACCCTGTGCAAGGTCAGGGAGGACGAGGAGCAGGTCATCCTAGTAGCACCCTACTGGCCCACCCAGACGTGGTCTCATGCTCCTTGCGACAGACCACCCCCCCCCCCCGGCGAATTCCCCTGAGGAAGGACCTTCTTTCTCAGGGACGGGGCACCATCTGGCACCCGCAACCAGACTTCTGGAATCTCCACTTCTGGACCCTGGAAGGGATGCAGAAGAGCTAAGTGGCCTACCACTCAGGCTAGGGCTACCTCTATGAGGCATCTGTATGCCTTGAAGTGGCGTCTGTTCGCTAAGTGGTGTTCTTCCCGTCATGAAGACCCCCAGAGATGTGCAGTCGGATCAGTGCTTTCCTTCCTGCAGGAGAGGCTGGAGGGGTGGCTGAGTAGCCGCCATTTTGGCTCATCACAATGCAGTAGATGGTAAGTATTTGGGGAAGCACGACTTGATCATCAGGTTCCTGAGAGGTGCTAACAGGTTGAATCCCTCCAGACCGCACCTCGTCCCCTCATGGGACCTCTCTCATGGGACCTCTCGGTTTACAGGGAGCTCCCTTTGAGCCCTTGGAGTCAGCTGAGCATAAGGCACTCTCTTTGAAGACTGCCCTCCTGACTGCACTCACGTCCCACGAGGGGATGAGGCTGCACCCAAGAATTTCACACACCATTGCACTTGTGTATATAGCTGTGTGACAATAAAGTGATTTGATTTGATTTGACTTCCATCAAAAGGAGGAGGCAGACCCAGCCTTGGCGCTGCTGTGTCCTGTGCGAGCTTTACGCATCTATTTGGATCGCACACAGAGCCTTAGATGCTCCGAGCAGCTCTTTGTTTGCTTCCTGCAGGCTCATCCTGAAATGACCCTCCAGCATGACAGTGCCATCAGCCATACTGCTCGTTCTGTGCTTGTTTTTCTGCAAGAGAGGAATGTCAGTGTTCTGCCATGGCCATCGAAGAGCCCGGATCTCAATCCCATTGAGCACGTCTGGGACCTGTTGGATTGGAGGGTGAGGGCTAGGGCCATTCCCCCAGAAATGTCCGGCAACTTGCAAGTGCCTTGGTAGAAGAGTGGGATAACATCTCACAGCAAGAACTGCCAAATCTGGTGCAGTCCATGAGGAGGAGATGCACTGTGGTACTTAATGCAGCTGGTGGCCACACCAGACACTGACTGCTACTTTTGATTTTGACCCCCCCCCCCCCATGTTAACACATGTTAAATTTGCTGAAAATAAAAGCAATTGAAAGTTAGAGGAAGTTTCTTTTTTTGCTGAGTTATATACGTATTTGCCACCAATTTGTGGTATTTACCCTGTTCTGGAGCAGGGCTTCATAACCCATGGATAAAAGCAATGCTAACCCTTTTTCACACAATTATAAATGTGAAATGTTGCTTAACCCTGAGATGAAAGTGACCATAACCCGGAACAGTTAATCCAGGTGTGAAAAGCCTGGTGTGTATTACAAACAAACTCAAAAGATCTTCACTATTTTTCATTCAGCAATATATTTCAAGGTACCCAGAATTTCTAGCTTTAGCCCTGATCGTGAAGACTTAAAATGATTTACCCAAGTATGACTTGTTCCTCAAACAACATTCTTTGCTGTTCCTGGAACATCATTACTTTTAACCAACAAGTGCTCTCTGATTTCAGGGCTCAGATTAGGCTTTGGGTTTAGGGTTAGGTTTAGCGCTATGCTCGGTTCAAATGAATGCTGATCCAGAATCCAGAAGTAAAAAAGGATCTCAACCCAGTGAACATATACAACCTTGTCTCGTGGAATTGCGTAACTATACCTACATTTTTCCAATATGATTTTTACTCGTTGCTAGTTGCAAGTATCATGGCAGTTTCCTGGTGAAATGTACACTAGGGGCGCTACAGCAACTTTTATTCGCTTTCACACAAATAACAAGTAAAGCAGCAGATTATCAGTTCATAAACTCTTAACATCTAAACACTTACTATAGCGCATGACTTGTAAGGCGATACATTTTAATGTTTGCAATACATAACCAACTAAATTTACAAGCTTGTTCAGGTGTAACCAAATTGCAAGGTAGACTGAGAGAGCTTTGTACTTACGATGAAAAGGACCGAGGTACTAGTCCTGATGTCATCACGTGACGACATGTGAGCCGAAAGTGTTATAGATCCACTACAAAATGATGTGTTTGTTGCAGTAATTGTGTTTTTCATCTCACATTTGCTTTTTCTTACACTATCAGTTAGGTTTAGGTTTAAGGTAGGGAGGTAGGTATTGTCGATTTAAAACTCGACAGAGCATTAACCGTAAAAAAACTAATCAGATTTCATAAACAATTTAACTCTCTTTTCATGAGTTCACGTGTCCCTCTAGCCCCTGAAGTGGGAATGGTAAACATATTTTTAATGGTAAACAAATTTGGCTTGCTGTCTGTAAAGGAGAGGCTCGAGCATTAGGCTTGAGCATGCACCTCAGCTCGAGCTCTAAGCCCCCCCCACCTTAGGACTACTTAACTAAAGTTACTTAAGTTTAATAATCAAGGAGGAGTAGAAGTGGTGGAGGGATGCTGCAAGAATCGAGGTAAGCAGCGTTGCTTGCATTATGATTGACAGGACTAGCTCCTCCCGAACTCCATTTAGCGCAACTCAGTGAACATTTCACCTCGGAACTGCCCCATTATGTGTAATAAACCAAATAAAGTCATTTTGTTAAACATTTCACCACAGTCACATAATTTTAATGAGATCATGTCCTACTTGGGTAAATCAAGCTGTGAGATGTTCTGCTGGCCTCACCTTTACGATGTACTGTCAGCGCCGGTGCCCTCACATCATCATACGAGCGTCCATCTGTGATGACGATCATGATCTTGCGTTTGTTGGGTTTGGATTTGCCGAAGAGTTGATCGGCAGCATATGTGATTGCGGCTCCTGTGCTGGTTCCTCCACTCCAGTAGTTTATACGCTTGATAGCATTCAGCAGGTCAGCTTTGTTATTGTGCTGTCCAAAAGCAAACTCGAGCCTCTGTTCATATGTGTACTGGACCATGCCCACACGTGTATCCGTGTCTGAAATCTCAAACTCGCGTGTCACGTTAGCGACAAACTGGAGCACGGTGCGGAAGTTTCCAGTTCCCACGCTGCTCGAGCCGTCGATGACAAATGCAATGTCATTGGCATTCAGGCAGGTCTTACTGCACACCAGGCGGTCTATGTCACACACACGCTTCACCAGTGGCTGCACAGCCTTACGCAATGCAAACCAGCTCGTTATCGGCAGCGAGAAAAAGCCATTGGTCCTGCACACAGCCTACGGACACAAACAAGAATTAAAATTCCTCTGTGTTCCTTAATTATGTTAATGTCCCATGGCATTCTAGAATGTGTAAAACTTACACCTCACCTTAATACATATTGTATCCATTGTACAAAACAAGTGCCATTTGTGTCCCTCATTTAATGTGTAAAAATGACTTTAACAATAAATAGTTCATACCAACTTCAACTATGTGTAATTAAATGTCTTTTTCTTAATACATCAATGAAAATCAAATAACTTTATTGGTAAGACTTTACAATACCGTTATATTTCTTAACATTAGTAAATGCATTAAGTATCAAGAACAGTGAAGAATATTTTAAGCACATTTATTAATCTTGGTCAGTGTTATTTTCTTAATATACTATTGTTCAATGTTAGATCATGTTTGTTCAAACTGCATTAACTAATATTAACATGTTCAACTTTTAAATTTTTTTTTTATTAGTATATACTGAAATTAACATTAACATAGCAGGGTCGTTTCTAGGCATAGAGAAACTAGGGGGTTTCCTAGGGCACCACCAGCTGCGGGGGCGCCAATGAGTAGGCATCACCTATCCACCTATTTTTTGCCTATCCAACTCAAATCGGTTTAGTTTTTTGTAATCTAAACAGGAAAAAAACATATGAAATATTTTCATTAGCCGATTAAGATCAAGATTTTTGTTAATGTGTCTCCCTCGGATTGTCAGTTCGGATTTTATGTGGTTGTTTCATCATTTGTTATGTGATTAAGATCAAGATTTTTGTTAATGCATCTCCGTCTGAATGGTCAAATTGGATTTTATATAGTTGTTTGGGGGGGGGCGGCATGTCAGGGGTTGCGACAAGAAGATTAATTAATCACATTAATGTTAACAACAAGTACTGATAGCACTCCACCATGAGCACAACAAGTTATGACATAATGACACTGCATTTGAGCAAGAATTCACCACGTTAAGAACAATTTTAAGCAGCTGAATTTGCATGAAAGAAAGATGGAATTTTGTGCATATTATTAGAAAGACGGTGATCTGAAATACAAATATTCATGTTATATTGAAATTACATACTAAAAATGAATGACGCAGAAAGAACGCAAGTGTTGGGTAATGATTGCCAAAGCTTTGATGTGGTATTTAAAAAACATTTGATAAAGTGTTCTGTTTACATATGGAAGTAAAATCTATCTATCTATCTCCTATGAAATATTTTGAATAATTATATCATCATTACAATCTAATGCATCGCCATCTCAGCTGTATTATATCCCATATGAAACTCTTTTGTAATAATTTTTTTTTTTATTGATTCCTACAGTAAACAAATAAAAGCAAAACATATATACACAGAATCAACATTTAAACCACACAACCACCCCTCCCCCTTCCAATCCCCAACAAACATCCCTGTGGACACACGAGTATAGACACATACACAAAATAAAAAAAAACAAAAAAAAATAAAAAAAATATATATATATATATATCTATATATATATATAAAATCACACACATTTATACCTCCACCTCTCTCTCTGAATTAAACACTCGGGACGCTTTTGTCCATACCGAGTGCAAATGCGAGATAATGGGATGTAACTTCTCTGATTAGTTTGATAGAAAGGCTTTGCAATGGCGAAATAGGGGCAAGAACTTCCTGTTCAATACAAAATCAAGGAGGGGCTCTCTCAGGTGGATGCGACCAATGAGCCAAATATCTGAGACCGAATGCATAATAATATAACAAAATCTTGGGTCTAGCCCACCTTTGTCAATCAGCCTATGTAACTTATTGAAATGTAATCTGGGATGCTTACCATTCCAAATGAAGGACTTCACTATGCTATCAAATTGCTTGAAATAAGAGAGGGGGACATCTACAGAGAGAGACTGTAGCAGGTAGTTAAATTTTGCTATACAATTCATTTTAATAACATTAACCTTCCCAATCATAGATAAACGTAATGAAGCCCACCTGCCCACATTGCTTGAAAATCTTTTTATTAAGGGGTCAAAATTAACTCTAACTAAATCAGACAAATTTGCTGGGAATAAAATGCCCAAATACTTAATGTCCTATTTGGGTCACTGGAAGGCGCCCGGCTGAAAAGCCGTTACTGGGCAGTACACTGTCAGAGCCAAAGCTTCAGATTTAGACCAATTGTATCCTGAGAACTTGGAAAAGGAATTAATAATTCTGTGGAGGAAAAAAATAGATCTAACGGGGTCGGAGACGAATAATAAAATATCATCAGCGTAAAGCAAAAGCTTTGGAAAATCATCTTCCTTTCTTATCGCAGCTGCTAATGGTTCCAGGGCAAGACAGAACAATAATGGGGAAAAGAGGGCAACCCTGCCGGGTGCCACTATCCAGAGTAAAATAAGATGAAATTAATCAATTTGTTTGTACAGCTGCTACCGGGTGTCTATAAAGTAACTTAATCCATCCAATAAAAGTATTCCCGAACCTGTATATTTCAAAAACCTTAAAAAGATAATCCCATTCTATCATATCAAATGCCTTTTCGGTGTCCAGTGAGATGGCAGTGACCGGAGTCTGATCATTCGCCACTGACCACATCATATTGATGAAACGCCTAATGTAATCAGAAGAGCTCGAATAAACCCCACCTGATCTGTATGTATAAGAGATGTCATAACGTTACTTAATCGGTTAGCCAGAATTTTTGACAATATTTTAACGTCTTGCTGGATCAGGGAAATTGGATGGTAACTCTTACACTTACTTGCATCTTTGTCCGTTTTAAGAATCAGACTGATCCGGGCTTGTGTCATGGTTTCCATTCTTTAATGATTCTGTATAAACTTCTAGCAAAAGTGGGGCCAGTTCTGTAGCATAAAATCTTAAAAATTTAGTGGCAAAGCCATCTGGCCCCGGAGAATTGCCTGTAGGCAAGGCCATAATTACCTCGCCAGGTTCCTCCAAGGTCATCTCAGAATCAAGAGAATTGTTTTGCTCAGTCATCAGTTTAGGGAGTTCTAATGGTTCCACAATGATTCTAAAATCTTCATCAGTAGACAAAGATGTGGAACTATAAAGATCAAGATAGAATTCTTTCAAAGCATTATTAATACCAATGGCAGATTTCACTGAGGGAATGGTAGAAAAAGACTCTCTCTGCTTTATATATCTAGCCAAAAGCTTCCCTGCTTTGGCCCCCGACTCAAAGTATGACTGTCTTGCCCTGAATAGCCAAAACTCCACCTTCTGTGACAAAATAGTATTATATCTGTATTTCAATCAGGTCAATTCTCTGAGGCCATTGTAGGGCTTTACTGGTTGTTTAGATCAGTGTTACTATCAGAAATAATTAATAATTATTTCTTTAGTTATTAATTAATAATTAAATTAATTAATTGAATCTAACTCATTAAAACCTCATATGGGGCTCCAGTAAATGTAGTGCTCTACGTTTAGGTGCGGGCTTAGTTATTAGCAATAATTAATAATTATCAAAGACAATCGTTAATTGTTAACATCGATGAAACATTAAATAAAATTAACACTAGCTTATTGATCATTCAAATTCAACAATCATCAAAGATAATTATCAATTATCAAAAATCAATAGAATATTAATAAGGATTAACATTGACGGGGCACCACCCTGGAATCAGGGGCTAATAATCAGATAGTATAACAGTCTCAATATTAGATTGTTTTCTTAGGAAAATTGACATCCCAAGAATATCGATTTTTGGGAAAAAACAATGAATGAAGGCTTGAATCCGAGCACTGACATCCCGTCAGCATGACACAGGTGTATGCAAAACAAACCAAAACACTTCTCTTTGTAATATAACAAAGTTTATTTATGCAGTAATATCAATTAATAATTAATACAATGCAGTCAATAAACTTCCGACTTACAACTACAAACTAAACAGTGATATGATTAGATATGGAAATCAAAATAATCCTATAATACATGAGGGTGTGTGTGTGAGAGTGTGTGTGTGTGTGTAAGGAGGGACGCCCACAAAATGGTGGACGTGACTCTTGTGGAGAGTATGTCACATGAGACTTCCGGCCAGGGATTATGACCGCGAATGTGGGCGGAGTGAAACCAGTCAATGGTAGCTTAGGGACAAAGCTGAGCTGTTTCACGAAGCTATCTACTAGCCAAAAATGTGTGCCAGAATGTTTGTGAGGGGTTGCGTGTGTGTGGTTAGTACAAGAGAGAGAATTAAGTGATGGCCCCAAAGCCGATTTTGCGATCGTGGGAGAGAAAGCAGCTGTTAGTTTATCACACAGAGACGCGGTGGACGGCTCGTAAACAGTCCCGCGTTCTTTGATTCTTTAAAGGATAAACTCAGTTTGCCGGTCTCACCCGCAATGGCGGAAATGCACAACAGCCCACTGTGGTTGGACCACAATACAGCAAATCAAATTTGTGATAATTAATACCCTGAGTATTAATAATGAGTGGACATGGCGGTCCGTAAACTGTACAAGCAAAAACCTCGAGACACAAGAATAACACACTATAATATTCTATCTCTGCCCAGACGTAAACCTCTTACTTGAATCGCATGAGGATGCAGAATGTGTGTTCATCCGTCCTTTAACTCAGACTCGGTTCCTCGAGGCTTGGGTGATGACGGAAGGCCGTTTCCTCGCTCTGTTGGCGGGCGGTACAACTGCTGATTCTCAGCAGGCTGGTGGAGAAATCAGAAACGTCGACTTGATTGAAGATGGAAGAGAAATCTTTAATCTCTTCACTTCTGCAGGCAAATGGATGAAGATGCGGATTGCTCGGCGGTCTCCTTCGGATCCGTTAGAGTGTTCAGTTGAACACAGAGTAATCTCAACTCGTCCAGCAAGATGGAGATTGTATGGCCACAGTTTCAATTCGGACGTTACTTCCTTGTGCCACGAGACTGCACCTGAGAGCAGCGATGAGCTGCATCTAGACACGGTGAGCAAAGTTGCTGGAAGCAAATCCCGAAAGCATTTCAGAGGTATTTCTACTCCTGATGATGTCATGGTTGAGGTGTGTTCTGTTGTGTGCCTCATCCAATAGGAGTTGAGAGTTCGATCCTTTAGTGAGCAAGGCTTCATGGGATTTGTAGTCTGTTTTGGACTCCCTTTGTTTGATTTTGCCACGGTTTTTATCAGTAAGATTTACGACTTGGTATGTGGGGGCCTGAATTAGGTTTTACAACTGTGTTAGGCCTGCCTTTGTCTTCTATCTGAATACATGAGGCCCAACACCATCAGATGACATTCGGCACTTCAGTTCTGCCTTGGCACTTTTAATATTCCTTTCCAACTCCACGAGTTCTCATGCTTTGTATTTTTTGATGAATGATGCATACTGTATGATCCGACCCCTAAGAACTGCCTTAAGTGCCTCCCAAGCCACGCCCACAGAGGATACTGAAGACCAGTTGATCTACATATAAACATTGATTTCAGCCTTTAACATTTGTTGGAATTCATGATTCAAAAGGGATACATTAAAGCGCCAACTATATGATTTCTTTTTCTCCGAATGTAGCAACTCCTCTAAACTCACCAGGGCGTGATCTGAGACTAAGATGTTTCCAACTGAGCAATCCACAACAGATGAAATGAGGGACTTAGATATAAAAAAATAAATAAATTATAAAATAAATCTAATAGACAGATGAAAAAAATTTATAGTCCCTACCTGATGGGTTCAAAAATCTCCAAATATATGTAAGACCAAGATTTTTACACATCCTGTGAAGCATCAGTGTTGCTCTAGGGGGCTTACACAATTTTGCTTCCCTATGATCAAGGACTGAGTCCATCAAAAGATTAAAGTCTCCTCCCAATATTATATAATGAGGGGTGCCAACAGCTTGCAACATCCCTTCAAGATCTATAAAAAAGCCTTGATCATCAGTGTTAGGTGCATAAATATTAGAGAAAATCAACCTTTGCCCCTGAATTTCTGCTAAAACATCAATGTAATGACTCCTCTGATCTTACTTGAGCCAGCACTAAAGAAAACATGTCCACCCCATATCTTCCCAAATTTTTCAGCTTCCTGTAGGAAAAGATGCATTTCTTGAAGAAACACTATATCATATTTCTTATGTTTAAGAAAATAAATAACCTTCCTTCTCTTTATGGGGTGCCCTGACCCATTCACATTCCACGTGGAGAGAGACAATCCGCTCATATTAACATTTGACATTTTTACATATGAGAAAAAATAGATTGTGTGTCAAAAATAAAATTATAAGGACCACATTCCAACATTGGTGCAACAATCAACCCCCGAACATCCCCCAGAAAAAAAAAAAAAAAAAAAAAAAAACAGAAAAAAGAAAAACGTGAGCATTAACCCCACACACGACGGCGCCAACTGGTGTTCATCCCTCTAAACTCAAACAGTCCATGTACGCCTACGAAAATTCTCGCAACAACTTTGCCGTTGGATTGCTCAAGTCCAGTGCTTCTATACAAATTTTGTTAGACAGAATTACACAACAGAAAATAATCTATAAAACAAACTCCAGCCAATAGGCAGAATAAGCACAAAGAACCCTGTAGATTCATCCACATAACTGTCCCGAAGGTGTGTTCCTCCACAAAACAAGCTCCAGCTGGTAGCGGAACAGCAAAAAAATAACAAAAAAACAACAAAAACATACAGTTTCCTCGGGCAGTCAAACGAATGTTTAGTGAGCCGGCCCATTCGGTTGTTACATGAGTGTAACAAATGCCCTAATCACTCTAACGATTTGCAAGAAATATTCCACAAAACAAACTCCATCCAATAGGAGGCATAAGCACAAACAACGTGCAGATTCATCCACAAACTGTCCCGAAGGAGTGTTTTTCCACAAAACAAACTCCAGCTACTAGGCGGAACCAGCACAAAAAGAAACAAAAAAGGTGCTCCGTTTCCTCGGACAGTCAAGTGAATATTCAGTGAGTCAGGCCCACTCGTCTGCATCGAGAATATCACACAATGACTTACTCATTCCATTGACTTTATAAAAGACATTGCTTGCTGTGGGCATGTAAATATTTTGCAGCCATCCTTAGTATCTATTCTCAATTTGGCCAGGAACATCAGTGTAAAAGCAACCTTCCATTGATGTAAGAGTTTCTTGCATTCCTTGAATCGATCATGTTTCTCTCGTCGAATTCGCAAAGTCTGGGAACAAGAAAATGCTGTGGTTCTTCCAAGAAAGCCTTCCTTTAATCCTTGCCTCACGTAACACAAGATCTTTATCGGATGATCTCAGAAATTTGATCAGAATTGATCTGGGCCTGTCTCCCTCTGTGGATCTCCGAGCCAGAACTCTGTGAGCTCACTCGATTTCCAGCTTATGGCATGTTATGTCGAGCAGACTTGGGAAGAGCTCGTCTAGGCCTTCTTCGTCCTCAGGAATTCCAACAATTCAGACGTTGTTTCGCCGGTTACGATTCTTAAGGTCTTCCAACTTTTCCCAGACATGCTCCAAGTCCGCCTTGGTCACTAGCGGGTTAGCAGCTAATTCCCTCTCCAATGACTCCAGATAATTGATCCGTTTCTCAACATCCGGCACTCTTGTAACCAACTCATCAAATTTCGTCTCCATGGCAGTGATCGATCGACATATTTCAGCAAGATCCTCCAAGTCAGCAACGACCTTTGTAAGTGTCTTTTAATGTCTCCAGAGCCGTAGATTTATAATTCTTTGACATATTGTCTTCATAGAACAGTTATGGAACAGGGTGTATCGAATCTCACCGGTTTATGACACAAAAAGTATTAAAACTAGCAAAGCGCACAGAGCTTACTGTTCATGCGTCCGAACCTCGCATGGCGCCACGTGACTCCCCCTAAATTTAACTCTTAAAAACACAACACAAACTTAAAAACTTGCTGCATATGCAGGAAGAATGCATGCTGTTAAGACCCTGTGGAGCTGTTTCTACCATATTCCCAGGACAGCACTCTCGCTTTCCCCGCCATCGTATGCCACAAATCGAGAACACTATTCCAGTCTTTGCCGTTGGCAGTGTGCCATAAATCTGCTATGCACCAACATGACTGACTGCTCAAGGCACAATCTGTTATCCTCAGCCAGAGCTGTGGAGACTTCATGTCTGAACGGGGCTCATCTGACACAGTAGGGTTGTTGCAACCGGTGCTAGGCACCATACCACAGGCCCAGGCCCCCTCAACGAGGTGGCTTTATGCCTTAAAATGGCAACTTTTTGCTGATTGGTGTTCCTCCTGAGGTGAGGACCCAATGCATTGCCCTCTGCAAATGCTACTCTTCTTTCTGCAATAGTGTTTGTATGAAGGACTCAATTCATCCACGCTGAAAGTATACGTCGCTGCCTTAGGTACTACTCATGACCTCTGAATGCTTGTCTGTAGGCAAACACTCTCTGGTCAGCAAAATCTTGAGTGGTGCGAGATGGCTAAGACCCTTTTGTTTACTGATTTGCTAAGATACCGTACCTCCACCCATCCAGCTGCACATTTCTTGGGGTTTGCCATGAGTCCCGGCCATCGCAGCAACCTTAGAACCATCCCCAGATGCTGCATATGCCGCTGCCAGTCATTACTGTATATAATAATATCATCCAGATAGGCAGTACGCAGAGTGCAGTCTGAGGACTCGGTCCATAAGGCACTGAAATGTAGCCGGGGCCCCAAACAATCCAAATGGAAGGGTCACGAATTGGTGTAAGCCAAACGGTGTGGAGAAGGCTGTTTTCTCACGGGACACTGGAGTTAAGGGGATCTGCCAATAACCCAGTGTTGAATAAAGGCGAGCCATGCCCAACCGATTGAGCAGTACGTCAATACGAGGCATTGGGTATGCATCAAATTTAGACACTTCATTGACACTTCACACTTTCTATAATCCACACAGAACCGCATCGAACCGTCGCTCTTCGGAGCCAGCACTACCAGGCTGGCGCAGTCACTGTGGGATTCTTCCATTAATCCCATATCGAGCATGGCTTCTAATTCTTCTCTAACCACTTTTTTTTTTGTGCTCGGGTAATCGCTAGGGATGACTGCATACCACTACCCCTGGGGTTGTTTTGATATGGTGTTATATGAGGTTTGTATGACCGGGAAGGGGCAAGAACACATCCGAGAATTCTCTTTACAACCGGGCCATGTCCGTGATTTGCGACAGTGAGAGGTGGTCTCCGTGGGTGCCATGATCGGCTTTTAAGTTCACCTCTGGCCCAAGCTCCTCCCTCTCCGGTACCACTGTCGCCAAAGCCACGGGTACCATCTCCCTCCACAGTTTTAAGAGGCTGAGGTGGTAATTCTGACATGCTCCACCCCTATCCGTGCATTTAACCTCATAATAAACTTCCCTGACCCGCTGTGTGACCTCAAAAGGCCCTTGCCACTTTGCGAGCAACTTAGAGCTTGATGTGGGTAGTAATACAAAGACTTTATCTCAGTGTAAATTCCTGTAGCCAAGCTCCTGTTATACAGCTGGGTCTGATGTTCTTGAGCCTGTAGCAAATTCTCCTGTGATAGTTGCCCCAATGTGTGGAGTTTTGCTCTCACGTCAAGAATGTACTGAATTTCGTTTTTGTTGTTTGAAGGTCCCTCTTACCAATTTTCCCTCACGAAGATACCACGAAGGCTTACGCCCATACAATAATTCAAATGGGGAGAACCCTGCACTGCGAATAACAAGGGTTCAAGCCATTTATCCCAAATTCCAAGCATCTTTGTGCATGAACTTACGAATCATGTTTTTCAGGGCTTTATTAAACCGTTCGACCAAGCTGTCCATTTGCGGGTGGTACACGCTTGTCCAAATCGATTTAATGCCCAATAATTCGTACAGCTCACATAGTTTACGTGACAAAAAAGTAGTGCCTTGAGTAGTGCCACAAAACTACGTCCTGAGATGTTGCACAAAGGCACTGCTTCCGGATATCGTGTTACGTAGACCACCAGAACCAACACAAAGCGATGCCCGCATGCTGTTTGCTCTAATGGCCCGAAGAGGTCCATGCCAATTATATCGAAAGGGATCTCGATCAAAGGAAGCGGGCACAAAGGTGCTTTTGGGGTGGCCGGCGGATTCACTAGCTGATGTTCACGGCATGCCGCACACCATTTGCGAACATCTCTGCGAATGCCTGGCCAATAGAAACAGGCCATTAGATGTTTCAGTGCCTTTTTCTGCCCTAAGTGACCCACCATCGGATTATAATGAGCTGTCTGGTATAACATTTCCCAACAGTTCCTTGGCATCAATAACTGGGTTGTATCTTCCTTTGTCTGAGCATCCTGCGTCACTTGATATGACTGGTCGTTTATAATAAATAAATGCATAGAGGTGAGTGCAATGTCTGTTTGAAGATGGTGACCATCAATCACTCTCACTTGGTCTGTTCCAGAGGGAAATCCCCTGTGGGAAATCCTCTAAGGGCTGGGGAAGCCAAGACTTCCCCCTCCCTTACGTCATCCTGAGGTGAAACTGACATAGACGGCCCTGGCTCCGCCTCCCCAGCCAGCGCATCACAAATCTCACACCAAAATACTGTGTTACAGGACCCAACCACACAAATTTCCCTTAAAAATGTGGAAAACACTGGCCAATTTGTGCCCAAAATTAGCAGATGGGTGAGGCGCAAACTAACCGCAGCCTCGACACTATGCTTTTGTCACGGTCACTAAAGGATAATTGTAGACATCCCCATGCACACACCTTACCTTCACCTTGTGACTAGCCCCCAAAGCCTCGTCTTGAACCAGGCATTGATGGATGAAAGTATGACTGCAACCTGAATCCACCAAGGCCTGGTATGTACCCCCCTTAATACTCACAGGTATGCAGTACGTACAAGCTCGATGGGGGGCAGCCTGCGGCGTATCGGGGACCCAAACCAATGTCCCTACCTCCATCACCGAGCATTGTTCCCGGAAATGCCCAGGCTCCCCGCAGCTCAAACAGACCGGCCCAGGCTCCACGCCTGCACCTGTGACAGCAGGTCCACCACCGTGGGAGTGAGAGCAGAGAGGGGCAGGGGAAACCGGCGGGTAGTGCATAGGGTAGTGAGTCAAGGAGCCGGTATGGGAGGGGCTCCTCCCCATTTCTGGAGAGGAGGAACAGGACAGAAAGCAGGAGAAGGAGGGGAGACAGAAGAATGAGAGAGAGAGAGAGAGAGAGAAAGAAAGAAGGGTCTCGGGGCTCACCGGATCCTGAATACGCCACCATGTGGTAGCCGGGCGGTGGCACTGGACCCACTCCGCCATCCCTCTCAGAAGTCGAGTGATGATTTTGTTCTCCAAGGACTACAGGTTGAGGTGGTGGCTTAGCCACACTTTTTTGTTTTAGGATTCTTTTTTTTTCTTTTTTTATTTTTTTTTTTGAGAATTTTTGTTGAGGAATTTTCAAGCTTTGAACTGTAAAGACCTATTTACTCCTTTGGTGTGTGCGCTGGTTTAGAGACCTCCCAAAATCAGTAAGGACTTCATTCAAGAATTTTCTACTTTTTTGTCCTCTGTGGTGTCTCGCACTTAGAGACTTTTAATTTTGGAAGGTATGAACATACATTTTTGCTGTCCATCTAAACCCTTGGTAAATTACTTTTTATGTCTTGTGGACTCTTTTAACCTTGTACAATCAGTGTCAGGTCCCACATACCAGAAGGGTCATACTCTTGATTTAGTTTTATCATTTGGTTTCTCTGTTACTAACTTTGACATATGTGATATTGTTATTTCTGACCATAGCCCTGTTGTGTTTGAATTCATATTGTCATGCTCTTTGTCTATACCCCAACAGTCTCTGTGTTTTTCTTGCTGTTTTACTTCATCCAATGCCTGGCAGTTCATTGATGCCTACACATGAGTTTGTCAATATTTTTAATTCTACTGTGGTGAACAATCGGACAAATTAGCATTCCAACAGCCAGTTGATTGCACAATCTGTCAAGGTGAAGAAAAGTGGCTCTATTTTGATTGGACCGTGGTGGACCAACTAAAACAGTTCCCAAGCAGGGCATGAAAGAAAACCCCAGATCCTCCAACATATTAGGAAGAAACAAAGAGTGGTTTCTTATTACCAAAATCCTCAACATCTCAAACCCCATCCTAAAGTTTGAGCTGAGAAGGACCATAAAAATTCCTCAAGACCTCTTGAAGCAGCATTAACTTTGCATGTGGCAAACGCTGAAACAGAGAAGTCACAAAGAAAGACAAAAATGTACATACATATGCCCTAAAATGGACACCAAATGCAACACATACACTCCATGTTTGTTCTCAGAACTGTTTATGTTAATTGCAGTTGTTTGATTACCACAATAGTTAACACAAATTGAACTAAGTTATAAATTAATGCATTGGTAATATTACATCTTTCAGTACCATTTTAGACTCTGTGCATTCAGAACAATGGCAGTAATATTTTGGAAGTGGTTTGGAAAGTGAACAATGCATATATAAAACTTTAAAGACATTGTTCAAACTGTGAACTTTAGACTATGCAAATGAGTTTCACAATGAGAAGGGAGGGTGGGCTACACTGTGTGGGCCTCCTCTGAGCTCTGCAGCAAATCATAACCCTGAAACAGGAAGGTGTCAAACTGGAATCTCTGCCTCATCAGGAAGCTATAAAGCATCCTTACAATCGAACAAACCTTTGTACTGTATTTCCAGCCTGAGTGGTGGGAGACAAAACAGTAACACCACGTTCTGCATCTCCCATCCATAGACACCGAGTTTCTGTTTCACAGAGAGAAAGACAGTAACAGATCATCCAACATTCTGAGTCTACGCTTCATAGAGCGAGAGAGAGAGAAAGTAACAGATCGTCCAATGTTCTGAGTCTCCATCCAAGAGATACAGTAGAAGATCGACCAAGTATCAAGTCTCACTACAAGAAAATCGCAACTCCAAGTTTAGGGTCCCCATACCAGGGAGATAACTACAGAAATACCAGCCTTGTTTCATGCATCTGCATGTTCCACATAAAGAAACTTTTGGCACTGACATAAGGGCTGCATCTGCGCATTCCAGATTGCAAGAACCCTCTCAGGATATCAGTATTTTCTCAGCTCTTCGTATCCAAGGCTGTTGAAACAGAATACAGCTCCTTCCCCACTGTAACGTGGACCCGAACCATGAGTATAAGACATCGCCATCACCGAACCCCTTGATCGATCAAGCAGAATGTAAATATCGCTATCCAAACTTCTATTCCAGAGCCCTGAACATTAGTGTATCCTATCAGTTCATGATTTTCTAATCTTCTTTAGATTGCATAACCTGTGTAACAAATGTCTAGCAAATAATCTTTTTATTTTTTTTTTAATAAAAAATAAGATCTTCACCCTATTAATTAACAGAGAAACAGCTAATTTATCTTTCCATAAGATAATAATATCCATACTCTGCCACTGATACATCCAATTCAACCACTTGCATCTTTCCATTGTATGCACTTTATTTACCTATTCATTTATATTATCTTTTAGCATATTAGTACCATTTAGTAGTTGTTAGTTTTTCTTGTAAATCTTTTTGTAAATAAAATTCATTTTATTTCAACTGTCTTCCTTGTATTGATAATACACTAAGGGATCTAAAGTTTAATCCGAATCTCACAAATCCTTCAGATTAATAAAATGACCAACTCACAATGACCAATTTACATATTTCTAATTTACTGAATGGTCCATTTGGATCATCCATATACTGTTACAGTGAAACTCCTTAGCTGGTGCCCCAAGGACAGAGGGATGGACCATCTGACAATTCATACTCACACATGCATATCAAAAATACTTTGGTGTCTTGTGTGTGGCCCAGTTCGTTTCAATTGATGCCCAGTGTGATTATCGTTACACTGCACGTACTGATACTCTGGACTAACCGGAGACCCAGAGTGAAAGACAAAGTTCAACTCTGGCTTAATGGGTGCACCTGTGCTCTCAGGTAGAGGTCTGCACAGGATGGATTTTTCAGCTCCGCTTCTGCGAGATTCTTTACCGCTCCAACAAAACAAATGTCATATTTTGTCCCACTCCCGGCCGCAACTTTCATGTTTTGTCCCGCTCCTGCTGGCAAAAGCCCACAGGTACAGGCCTACGTGGATTTTTCAGTCCCGCTCCCATAAGATTCTGTCCCACTCCGGTGTTATAGGCTATTTTTTTCAGATTCCCATACTTAAACAAAATGGGAAGAGAGAAAAAAAAACATGCTGTGTTAACGCTCTAAAATTGCCAAATATCTGATTTACCTACGGTTGGTTTCAAAGTTTTGTGTGTACCTTTCGCCTTCATGCTTCATGTCAAGGAAGCAAAAGATAAATATTTCTCTGATTTTATTTCCAGCCGCTGTTAGAAAAGCCCAATCTTGATCCAAATTACCTTAAAAATTACAGGCCTATATTTATGTTGCCTGTCATTTATTCTAAGATCTTGGAAAAAAATTGTTTTCTCTCAGCTTTTATCCTACTTGAACACTTTTAATATCTTTGATGTTTTCCAGTCTGGTTTGAGAGGTTTGCATAGTACTGAATCTGTTTTGTTGAAAGTCACTAATTATACCATCCTTTCACTTGACTCTGGATCATGCTGCATTTTGATTTTGTTAGACCTTAGTGCAGCATTTCACACAGTAGATCATGACATACTTTTACAATGCCTAATGCCAGTGTCATTCTAGCCTATTTTTTCAGTTATTTTCAGGTGTGAGCTTTATTAACATAACTGTTTGGCATTCAGGGACCTGTGTTAAGTGGTTTGCCTCTTACCGCAAGGAGATAATATTTTCTGTTAAATTAGGTAATTTTTCTCTTTGCAGGCACCCATTTTGTATGGTGTTCCTCAAGGTTAAATTCTAGGGCTTCTTTCATCTTCTTTGTACATTCTTCACCATGGTTCAGTTATTTAGCAATACAATTTTTCATGCCATTGTTATGCTGATGATTCACACCTTTATCTTCCAGTTAAATCAGATAGCCTAATACAGCAGTTGCTCCCTGGTAAAAAATTTTAAACTGCCTGGATGACAAAAAAAAAAATGGGATGAAGCTTAATGATAAGAAAACTTAAAAGTGCACTCAGTAACTTTTGTTTTTGTGTCATCTTGGACTTACACTGATACCTAGCGGCTTGGATGCAGCATAATTTAAAATCAATAGTCTTCAATTTCAGATGCCATTGTAGAAACGTAGTATTCACAGTCAGCCATAATTACTTTAGTCAGTTAGTGAAAGTGTCAAATAACAGGACTGTTACCGAGATTACGCGAGTAGTATTCGGCTGGTCATGTGATTCTAACATGGCAGCTCCCATGTGTGGACCCTCTCCATCTAGAATAAAACAGCATTTATAAGGTTACTGATATGACTGGAGTCTTCATTTTAATGTGAGTGCTCATGATTTCCTGCTTATGTTGCAAAATTACAATTCATGTCTTTAGGAGTTCAACTTTTTTTAATGGGGAAAAAATGACTGAGTGCACCTTTAAGGTTTTTTTTTTTGTTTGTTTTTTTTTTTTTTTTGGTTCTCCTGCTTCCACCATAGATATTGGTAACAGTTAGGAACTCTGTCTGCCAACTTACACAGTAATGTAAAAAATCTTGGTTTCATTTTGGATTTTTCTGTGCAGTTTGACAAGCAGATCAGTCATAAATGGCAGCTTTTTCCAGTTTCGATCTATTGCTAAAATAAAAAAATATGCTCTCAAGAAATGGCCTGGAAACAGTCATTCATACATTTATCACATTTAGGTTAATTTACTGTAGCTATTTATATATGTGTCTTCCTAAAGCTTCTCTAGATCATTTGCAGATGTTTCAGAATGTGGCGAATAGACCTTTATTTGGGAATACATTACCCCTGTACTGGCCTCACTGCACTGGCTACCAGTCAGTTTCAGAATTGATTTTCATGTGTTAATATTGGTTTTCCAAGTCCCTTTTATGGACTTGCACCACAATATATAAGTGATCTCCTTCACCCTTACTCTGCCCCAAGATCCATTAGGTCATCTAATCAATTTCTTCTTTCTGTGCTTCACTCACAAGTCCAAGGGTGACCGGGTTTTCTCTGTGGTAGCCCCCAGTCTTTGAAACAGTCTCTCTTCATATTAGATCATATCTGTTCACTGCTACTTTTAAATGACCTATTTTTATTTTTTATAGCTTTTTAACTGAGTTTGCAATACAATGTTCTTGTTATTGTTGTTACTATTTGTATGTAATTTTCTATTTATTTGTTTGTTATTTGTATCTATAGTTGTTTAACACTTTGGTTCAGCTCTTGTTGTTTTTAAATATGCTATATAAATGAATACACTAAACTTAACTGAACTAGAAGACATACAGTATGTCTGGCTCCAGATTGGGCTTCCCCTAATGCCTTTGCTAGGTTTTATAACCTGCATGTATCTTCTCTCTCTTCCTAGATTTTCACTGAGAAAGAGGATTGACTGTCCAGTGTTCACTAACCAGTTGGTTAGTGTCATTGTATTCAGTGTTAGATAAAATCTGTGGTCTCTCTATTCCCACTGGTGTAAATGAGTGCATGCGAGTAATGTTTCACTACCCTGTTGGCTAGTGTCATTGTATCGAAGCCCTTGGCCAGTTGCTTGACCGTCCTCCTCCCCTCCTTACAACTAAGTGAGAAGACATCGGACCACTACCCAGTATGGCTAGTGTCTCTGTCTTGGCATCGAGCCATATGGTTTATTGTTCTTCCTATTTATGAATATGAAGGTGTGGTTATAGCAATGCCGATTTACTATCTTGTTGTCTAGTGGGCATTGCCCTATCAGTAGCACAGCATTACGGTATATGGCTCCCACAGCGTCAGCATCGAAGTAACCGATTTGACAGGGAACATCTCGGTTTCTAATGTAACCTTAGTTCCATGAAAGGAAGAAAACGAGATGCTGCCAATTGGAGGTGCCAAAAAAGGATCTCGCCCTATAGTCAGAAATGGCCCTGGCTAAAAGTAATGTTCATTGTTAACTTTAGTAACATTAATGCATTAAGTATCTTGAACTAACAATGAATAATGTTTTTACAGCATTTATTAACCTTGGCTAATGTTAATTTATATTAAAAAAAAACAATTGTTCATTGTTGATGTTAGTTCATATTGCATTCACTAATGTTAACACATACAACTTTTAATTTTAAAAATGTAATGGCATATGTTCAAACTAACATTTACCAAGACTGGCAGTGTCAAAAACATCATAAGCCTAAGTAGATTGTAGAAACCATTGGTGCCAATGGTCTCTACGATCAACTTAAGCTTGCCATGCTTTTGAGAAACGCAGCCAATTAAAAGTAGTAGTTGTTATAGAATTTATGCTCATTTCACATATGCCTTATAATGTTACAGATTATTCTTCTGTGCTACTCGTTACTTTTAATGTGGTCCTCTGCTTAACTATGCTGTCCTCTATTTGAACTAATGTTCTGTGTGTGTGTTGAAGTTTTTTTTTTTAGTGTGGGTGTTTAAGATAACAGCAAGGTTATCGACTTGAGACAATTAACAGCTGAAACTCTCAGAGATAAAAGCAAGAGCAGATGTGTGTGGAGTTTGCGAAGGTGGGGGTTGCACTCCACAGATACTGATAAAAAACCAATGTAACAGAAATTCTGGCCTAAAGAACCATGGTGGTTTACTAAGATTGACTCAAGCAGGACTTCTCTTTCTGGTAAGAGGAAACATTTTGTAAGACATTTTGGGTAAAGGGCAGTGATCTAAATAATTCAGGGAATTATTTTGGCCGACGGGTCACTAGGGCAGGTCAAGGCAGACCGCTAGAGAATCACTTGAGTACTCCAGTCACTAGGGCCAGGACACTCTGCTAGTTGTAAATGTTTTAACTAGGGCTGTTGCAGTGACACCGCTAGCTGGATGGTATGGGTTCGAACAAAAGCAAAAATGGGGATTATTCAATTGTAGATGAACCCAATTTGGGTTCTCCAAATTGTAAATACATGATAACTAATTATGGCACTGGATGTTGTGATCAACTGCGAGTCTGGGTAGTGGAGTGTGGGTTTCCTAAAATAGGGAGTTTCAGTATGAGGCAACTCAAACCACTTAGAGAGAAGCTAGAAGAAAAGGAAAAAAGAAGTAGGGAGGAACATAACAATATGTCAAAAAGGAAACAAAAGAAGCATGTCATTTTTCAAGCAGACTGGAAAGCACATGCAGACTGGCTGACAAAAGCAAATTTTAGGGAAAGGAAAATGCAGGCAGGGACGGGAAAAACTTACAAATTGTCTCAGTGTTTGAAACATTCAGACGATCCTGATTTGAACTCAGTTCCCCCATGACATCACCCAGAGGAATATGGGTTACAGGAGGGGCAGCGCAATGGATCAGTGTCACCATTTGCCCCAGTACTTCCAGCAGAACCCAAAAAGCAACCCCCTCCCTATAATGGGGACCCCGGATCACCTGTAACAACATGGCTACATAGCAAACAAGGGGTATCCAAATTGACAGTTGAACTCTCTCCCTGCGCAGCAACTGTCCAAATGCTGCAGATTCAGGTGGCAGCTGGAAATTGTGAGGTTCAGTATGTATATTGACCTTGGACTTTTGCTGATATCAAAGAAGTGGCCCAAACATTGCCTGATGTGGAGGAAGTTGGGGAGGAAGAGTATGTGTGGCAGTTGAAAGAGTTAATCTCAGAGTTTCGACCCTCCACTGGAGAAATACGGAGATTACTGGATACACAAATGAAGCTCAAATGGGGATGGGTATCGTCAGGATTCCCCAACCTGGATCTCTCATATAATGAAGAACACGGCTCGGGGTATGCACATTCAGTGAACCACCTGATGAGCAGCATCAGAGCTACGTTCCAGAGGTGCATGGATCTCCATAAATTATCAGCAAGCAAACAAGGCCCAAATGAAAATGTGGCTCGCCTCACTGAAATGCACACCGGTACTGAAAAGCCACCGGACACTAACGTTATGTCACCTTGGGAAGCACATTTGCATGACCGTTTTGTTGAAGGACTGAGAACTGATATCAGAGCACATGTGCGTGAACACTGTGTTGACTGTGATACTGAAAGACTGGCTGATGTTGAAAAATATGCTGTACATGCTGAGAAATCTCTGAATGAGAAAACAACGAAAAAAGAAAAGAATATGGCAGCACGCCTGCAAATGGCTCAGCTGAATGCCTTTGAAGCACAGGGATCCCATGCAGGGAGGGGCAGAGAGAAAGCTAGGGGAAGAGGAGCACGAATGAGGGGCGGATCCAGAGCACACGGAACTCAAAACAATGGGAAATATTTCACATGCGGGTCCATGGAGCACTGGACGAGAGAATGCCCTAAGAAGGAAAAAGAGGGAGGTTGTTTCATTTGTGGTGCAATTGAGCATTGGGCAAAAGAATGTCCTAAGAACAAAGGACATTCAAAACCAGCATTTAAGGGAGCAGCAGAGCATGAAGAAGATTCTGAATGACTGGCTGAAGGACTGGGAACGGATCAGGTGACATCTGAAGGACAACAGCAACATACATCAACACGTGAGCAAAATCAAAACACACACACACATGCATGACACACAGGGAACAAAATGCATCATGTTTTCTGATGGGGCTTATAGGGCGATGCCAAAGTTAACACTGATAGTAAGAAACACCCCAACAGGGAGTCGCGTGGTGCCATGCAAGGAGCGGACGTGTGAGTGGCGAGCTCTGCGAACTTTGCTAGTTTAAATGCTATTTGTGTCATAAACTGGTGAGATTCCATACACTCAGATTCTTAACTGTTCTAGGAAGACAATATGCAAAAAATTCAAAATCCTCGGGCTCTGGAGACATTAAAAGACTCTTATGTGCTCATGCTGATTCCCCGCACGGCAGGCCGGAATCCCCGGATTCAATTCAGACAGTGAACTGAAAGAAATCCGGCGTGAATTGATGAATGTGTCAGCAATGCTGACGAAGGTTGTTGCACACTTGGAGGATTTGGCTGAAATACGTCGATCAATTACTTCCATGGTGAGTTGGTTACAAGATTGTCGGATGTTGAAAAATGGATTGATTATCTGGAGTCATCGGAGAGGGAATTAGCTGCTAATCTGCTAGCGACTAAGACAGACTTGCAATGCCTTTGGGAAAAACCGGAGGATTTGGAGAATCGTAATCAGCGGAACAACGTCCGAATTGTTGGAATTCCTGAGCATGAGGAAGGCAGAGATTTGGTGAAATTCCTAGACGAGCTCTTCCCAAATCTGCTCAACATATCAGGCCATAAGCTGGAAATCAAGCGAGCTCACAAAGTCCCGGCTCGCAGATCCGCTGAGGGAGACAGACCCTGATCAATTCTTGCCAAATTTCTGAGATCATCTGATAAAGATCTCATGTTACGCGAGGCGAGGAGCAAAGGAAATCTTTCTTGGAAGAATCACAGCATTTTCTTGTTCCCAGACTTTGCGAATTCGACAAGAGAGAAACATGAACGATTCAGGGAATGCAAGAAACTCTTACATCAATGGAAGGTCGAATTTGCTCTGATGTTTCCCGCCAAACTGAGAACAGATACTAAGGATGGACGTAGAGAATTTACATGCCCAGAGCAAGCAATGTCCTTCAAAAAAACATTGGAGTGAGTAAGCCGTGAGTTTGACTGCCCGAAGAACTGAACGGCCCGTTTTTTGTTTTTTTGTTTTTTTGTGCTGGTTCCGCTAGCAGCTGGAGTTTGTTTTGTGGAGGAACATACCTTTGAGACAATTAAGGGGATGAATCTACATTTTTTTTTTTTTTTCACCTATGGGCTGGAGTTTGTTTTTTAGATTATTATCTGTTATGTAATTCTGTCTCACAAAATTTGTATAGAAACACCGAACTTGAGCAATTCGACGGAAAAAGTGTTGCAGGGGCTCTTGTAGGCATACATCGACTTTTTGAATTTAGAATTTTGTTGGCGCTGTCGTGCACAGGGTAAATGCGCACGCTTTTCTTTTTTCTGTTTGTTTGGTTTTGGGGAAAGTTCTGGGGTTGATTGTTGCACTAATGTTGGAATGTGGTCTTTATAATTTTAGTTTTGACACACAATCTATGTCAAAATGTCAAATGTTAATATGAGTGGATTGTCTCTCTTCATGTGGAATGTGAATGGGTTGGGGCACCCCATAAAAAGAAGGAAGGTTATTTATTTTCTTAAATGTGAGAAATATAATATTGTGTTTCTTCAAGAAACACATCTTTCCCTGCAGGAAGCTGAAAAATTTGGGAAGATATGGGGTGGACATGTTTTCTTTAGTGCTGGCTCAAGTAAGAGCAGGGGAGTCATTACACTG
Organism: Myxocyprinus asiaticus; assembly: GCF_019703515.2. Lineage (NCBI taxonomy): Eukaryota > Metazoa > Chordata > Actinopteri > Cypriniformes > Catostomidae > Myxocyprinus > Myxocyprinus asiaticus. The sequence continues at coordinate 47,591,302 of NC_059364.1, read as the reverse complement.
ATAAGTAAACATCTATTATTATTTTTATTTATTATATATATATATATATATATATATATATATATATATATATATTTTTTTTTATCTGCGTGTGTACTCGGGCTTTGGACACAGGGATGTTTGTTCGGGGTGGGGTTGGGGATCGGGAGGGGGAAGGGAAACAATGGGGTTTAATGGTTCACTCTGTATATGAATGTTTTGATTTGTTATGTGTCATATTGAGAAGCAACCAATAAAATTGTTAATCTGAAAAAAAAAGAAACACCCCAATAACATTTTTGGTAGATTCTGGTGCCACAGAATCAGTAATAATGACAAAGGAATTTCAAACTAAGCCAAAGATGGCAGGTTTGTGAAAACTATTGGGGTTACAGGGAAAGTAGCAAAGGAATATTATACCACACCTTTGTCTGTGACTGACAATTTCAAGGGCAATATCAAACACTCTTTCTTGCTGTCTGATTGCTGCCCAGTGAATTTGCTGGGCCACAATTTAATAGCAGGAGCTTCAGGGGTAGTGACCAGGAAGGGAAGAGAGGGTCCACTGGAAAACATGATGATAAAATATAACTTGAACACACTATTATATGCTTATGAATGGCAATTGACTGAAAGTGAAAAATGCACAGTTGGAAGTGAGGTTTTGGAATTGGCACACACACACGAGGCAAGAAGGAACTGACTTTATAGAAGATGATTCATTGCACTGTACTGCATTTGTGTCAAAAGGACAAGATGAACAGTATGAGAAGGATTGGTTTGAAAAACCTGTACGAAAGCATTGGCTGAAAACAGATTGGTTGTTTTGGAATGAAGATAAATGTGCAATTGGAGTGCAGCTGCCCAGTATCGCAGAAGAGACACAATATCGGGTACCCAATGCCAGACCACACATTTCATTATTAAAATGGGAAAAAGTAGAATGGTAAAATTTAGGTCCTTGGATAAAACAGTGCACATTCACAGATGATTGGGTAATGATGCGAAATTGTGAAGTTTGGCATAGCGCTCAGATGCTGAGATTTAGAATAGTGTCGACATACTATCGAGACCTCAAGGGGTGTTCAGATAGCTCAGGAAAATTGTGGACAGTGTTCCCCAGCATTCGTCGCACTGGGGGAACTGCCTGCTGAACTGGCTGAAGTGCCAAATGATTTATGGGCCCAAAGCAAATATGATGTAGGTCTGATAAAGGATGTTGAACCGGTTGTGATCACTCCAAAATCTTCATACAGACCATGTAAACAGCAATATCCTCTGAAATTAGAAGTAAAGGAGGGTATTACCCCAGTTTTTGAATCATTGTTGAGCACAGGCATTTGATAAAGGTTTGCAATACTGGTTTGCTTTTTCATTTGAGGGGAAAAAAATACACATGGACCCGACTGGTTCAAGGGTCGGCCTGGCTATCTATAATGCAGAATTGAAAGAAAACTTTGAGAATCTCTCATTGCAAGCTGGAAGTGCACTTCTGCTGTATGTTGATGATCTAATGATTTGTTCTCCCTCATTGGACGCCTGCAAAGAGATACTATAGCTCTATTAAAACATCTAGCAAAAAATGGCCATAAAGCCAGCTAAGTAAAAAATTGCAGTGGGTCAAAAGTGAAGTTACATTTTTGGGTCATTTGATCACAGCTGAGGGAAAATCCCTATCACCCAAACATATTGAAACAATAATGAAAATTCCTAAGCCAGTTACTAAAAAACAAGTAATGGGTTTTCTGGGTGTTGCATCATATTGTAGACAATGTATTGTAAATTACGCAGAAAAGGAGGACTCTGTCCAGCATGATATATGGGAAAGGTTTAGCTGCAAAAGATAAAAGTTAGCTGGACAGGGGAGGTTAAAATTGGTTCCCTATCTGTCACTCACTCGACGTTGTGTCGATGTAGTGACACTAGGGGTCACACTTGGGAGCCCGAGACACCTCTGGTCTTTGATAAAAGGCCAATGAAAATTGGCGAGTGGTATTTGCATGCCACTCCCCCGGCCATACGGGTATAAAAGGAGCTGGTATGCAACCACTCATTCAGATTTTCTCTTCGGAGCCGAACGGTCATGCTCACTGAGCTGAATACTACTGTTCATTCACCTCTGCTGGATCTGACGCCGCATTTCAGCGGCTTCTCCCCCCTCTGCACTGGTGCACTGCAGAGAATGCCCCTGGGCGCTTCGGCAGAAATAAAAGAGTATATTTCTCTAAAAGAGTATATTTCACTAAAAGAGCGGCACACACGGAACGTCTTTCTAAAGATGCTTTTCCGATTGTGTGTTATTCCTGATTGTGTGTTATTCCTGGTTGTGCTCGTTATCTCTCGCCTTCTGACAGTCACGATCACTGTCTTTCGTGTCTGGGAACTGCTCATGCGGAGACAGCATTCGTGGATGGTCATGTTCTCATTGCGAGAACATGTCCATGGCAACATTGTGGTCGCGGCTCGCCTACGTAAGAAAGCAAGCCACCCCAGAGGCTCCCCGCCTCGGTCCTTTTACCCACAGGTATGAGGCCAGCGCGGCTAGCACTGGGGGCAATTTGGGGACCCATTCCCCAGCACGCTCGTCTGCCCCGATCGGGCTTCCAGATGAGTCTGCCGGCTCGTCTTACGGCGAGTTCGACCTCTTATTCGGAGCCCGCGAAAGTGATGAGCTCTCGAGCGCAGCATCGGAGAGCGGGCTCATCCAGTCGGAAGCCTCAGCTGGGCTCCTCCCTTTGGGGACGACTGCCCAGTCACAGGCTGACATGGAGATGATGACATGCTTTCCCGGGCAGCCGCGAGCGTCTGCTAGAGTGGAACTCACTGCTCTTCCCTGAACCCTCGCGGCTCGGTAACTGGTTCCTGGGCTCGCGGCGCCGCTCAAAGCCATGCCCCGCCCCCGTTCCTTTCTTCCCAGAAGTGCATGAAAAGCTGACAAGGTCGCAGGAGGCACTTTATACTGCCTGGTCCCGATCTTTTCAGCTTCCCCACCCTCACTACCCTCGATGGTGGGGCGGCCAAGGGCTATTCGGCAATCCCCCGGTGGATAAAGGCGCTCGCGGTACACCTATGCCCGCAGAGCGCTGCCACCTGGCGCAGGTGCCCAAAGCCCCCGTCCAAGGCCTGTCGGTTTACGTCGTCTCTGGCGGCCAAGGCCTACGGTCCCGATGGACAAGCCGCCTCCGCCCTGCACGACATGGCTCTCCTGCAAGTCCGCCAAGGCTCTAAAGGAACTGCACGAGGGTAGTCCCGCCCTGGGATTGATGCAAGAACTGCGCTCGGCGACCGACCTCACTCTCTGAGCGACGGAGGTCACGGCGCAGTCTCTCGGGCGGACGATGACCTGAAGGATGCGTACTTCCACGTCTCAATCCTTCCTCGACACAGACCCTTCCTGCGGTTTGCGTCCGAGAGTCGGGCGTATCAGTACAAAGTTCTCCCTTTCGGCCTGTCCCTGTCTCCCCGCATCTTTACGAAGGTCGCAGAGGCTGCCCTTGCAAGGGCGTTAAGGGAGGTGGGCATTCGCGTTCTCAACTATCTCGATGACTGGCTAATCCTAGCTCATTCTCGAGACCTGTTGGGTGCACACAGGGACCTGGTGCTCTCACACCTCAGCCGACTAGGGCTTCGGATCAACTAGGAAAAGAGCAAGCTCCTCCCGGTTCAGAGCATCTCTTTTCTCGGTTTGGAGTTGGACTCAGTCTCCTTGATGGCGAGCCTTACGAACAAGCGCACCTAGTCGATGCTGGCCTGTTTGAAGGCGTTCAAACAGAAAACAGCGGTTCCACTGAAACTTTTCAGAGGCTCCTGGGGCATATGGCATCCTCGGCGGTGGCCACCCCGCTCAGGGTTAATGCATATGAGGCCGCTTCAGCACTGGCTCCAGACTCGAATCCCGAGATGGGCATGGCGCCACGGGACACATCACGTGGTCATCACGCTGGTCTGTCACCGTCTTTTCAGCCCTTGGACCGACCTCTCATTTCTACAGGCAGGTGTTCCTCTAGAACTGGTCTCCAGGTGCGTCGTGGTCATGACAGACGCCTCCAAAATGGGCTGGGGTGCTGTTTGCAACAGGTACGCAGCCGCTGGCCTCTGGACGGGTCCGCGACTGCATTGGCACATCAACTGCCTCGAGTTCTTGGCAATTCTGCTCGCCCTGAGGAGGTTTCGGCCATTGATCCAGGGCGAGCACGTGTTAGTTCAGACAGACAACACGACAATGGTAGCATATGTCAACAGCCAAGGCGGTCTGCGCTCTCGCTGTATGTCACAACTCGCCCGCCGTCTCCTCCCCTGGAGTCAGCAGCACTTCAAGTCGCTGCAAGCCACTCACATCCCAGGCAACCTCAACACCACAGCAGACGCGCTGTCATGACAGGTTACCCTCAGGGGAGAGTGGAGACTCCAGCCTCAGGTGGTCCAGCCGATTTGGAGTCGATTCGACAGCCAGAGGTGCACCTGTTCGCCTTCCAAGAATCCTCCTCACTGCCCGCTCTGGTACGCCCTGACCGAGGCCCCCCTTGGCATAGACGCACGGCACACAGCTTGCCCCCTGGCATGCACAAATATGCGTTTCCCCCAGTGAGCCTGCCTGCACAGACCCTGTGCAAGGTCAGGGAGGATGAGGAGCAGGTCATTCTGGTAGCACCCTACTGGCCCACCCAGACGTGGTGCTCGGACCTCACGCTCCTCACGACAGTTCCCCCCTGGAGAATTCCCCTGAGGAAGGACCTTCTTTCTCAGGGACGGGGCACCATCTGACACCCGTGCCCAGACCTCTGGAATCTCCATGTCTGGCCCCTGGACGGGACGCTGAAGACCTATGCCTTTAAGTAGCATCTGTTCGCTAAGTGGTGTTCTTCCCGACGCGAAGACCCCCAGAGATGCGCAGTCGGATCAGTGCTTTCCTTCCTGCAGGAGAGGCTGGAAGGGAGGCTGTCCCCTTCCACCTTGAAGGTGTACGTTGCCGCCATAGCAGCACACCACGACGCAGTCGGCGGTAAGTCCTTAGGGAGGCATGACCTGATCATCAGGATCCTAAGAGGCGCCAGGAGGCTGAATCCCTCCAGGCCACGCCTCGTTCCTTCATGGGATCTCTCCATAGTTCTTCAGGGTCTACAGAGAGCCCCCTTTGAGCCTTTGTAATCAGCCGAGCTTAAGGCACTCTCCTTGAAGACTGTCCTCCTGACTGCGCTCACTTCCATCAAGAGGGTAGGTGACCTGCAAGCGTTCTCTGTCAGCGAAAAAGTGCCTGGAGTTCGGTCCGGGTTACTCTCACGTGATCCTGAGACCCCGACTGGTCTATGTGCTCAAGGTTCCCATCACCCCTTTTAGGGACCAGGTGGTGAACCTGCAAGCGCTGCCCCAGGAGGAGGCAGACCCAGCCCTGTCATTGCTGTGTCCGGTGCGTGCTTTACGCATCTATTTGGATCGCACGCAGAGCTTTAGAGTCTCTGAGCAGCTCTTTGTCTGCTTTGGTGTACAGCGGAAGGGAAGCGTTGTCTCCAAGCAGAGGAATGCCCACTGGCTCATTGATGCCATAACTATGGAATATGTCGCCTAGGACATGCCGCCCCCGGTAGGGCTACAAGCCCATTCTACCAGGGGTGGAGCGGCTCCCTGGGCCCTGGCCAGGGGTGCCTCTCTAACAGACATTTGCAGAGCAGCGGGCAGGGCAACACCCAACACCTGTGCAAGGTTCTACAACCTCCGGGTTTTATCAAAGACCAGAGGTGTCTCGGGCTCCCAAGAGTGACCCCTAGTGTTCCCTCCATCAGGGAACGGAGGTTACACAAGTAACCATGACGCTCTGCAATGCACTCCATTGCTGGGGTTGCCAGATATGATGAAACCATTCAGTCAAACAGTTGATGAAAAAAAAGGGTATATAACTTCAGTGCTTTTACAAGAGCATGGAGGTCATATGAGGCCCGTTGCATACTTTTCATCAAAGCTTGATACAGTTGCAGCAGGGTTGCCAAAATGTTTGAGGGCAGTGGCAGCAGCAGAAAAGCAGTGTTGGCATCAATGAACTTGAATATCAAGATTTAACTCTTCTGGTGCCACATTCTGTGTCTATGATTTTGCTGGAACAAAAAACAGTGCATTTGTCTCAGCAAGGTGGTTGAGGTACAATGCTGTGCTATTAGAAATTCCCAATATTACTATTAAACGCTGCAATGTTTTAAATCCTGTAACTCTCCTCCCTACAGCAGAGGACGGGGAGCCACATGACTGTATGGAAATAATAACTTCTGTTTGTTCCCCTAGGTCAGATCTCAAGGACACACCATTAGATAATGCGGAACTGGAATTGTTTGTGGACGGTTCGGCTTCCAGAGACCCAGTGACTGGTAAAACCAGGGTGGGGTTTGCAGTGGTTTCTTTACATGACACAACTGAGTCAGGGCCCCTGGCCACACACCTATCAGCACAGGCTTCTGAGCACACATGCAAATATGTACAAGGAAAAACAGCTAACATTTACACAGATAGCAGACATGCATTTAGGGTAGTTCATGATTTTGGGGCAATTCGGAAACAAAGAGATTTTCTTACATCCACTGGCAAACCCATATCACACAGTACTCTGGTGGCTGAGCTGTTGAACGCAATTTTATTGCTGGCAAAAGTGTCTGTGTTTAAATGTGAAGTGCATTGTGATGAGGAGGAGGGCGTGGCCGGGCCGTGATGGAGCACGGCCGGCGCTGAATCAGTGGGAGAGCGAGATAAAGGGTAGCCAGAGACACACATGGCAGCACTGCATGTGTGTCTGTGTTTATGTTTGTTTTATGTTGAGTTTTTATCATTTAACATTATGTTTACTGTTCAGCTGGTTCACGCCTGCTCCTTGTCTGTCCTTTACCTGTTACAGTGGTGCCGAAACCTGGGAGGGAGGAGAGATGTGCTGTCGCGGAGTCCTCGCCACTGCAATCCGCCAGGGGAGCAGCCACAGCCTTCTGCCTGGGGACAGAGGGGTTGCTGCCGGCCGACGAGAGCCGGAGGAATCACGGCCATCTGCCGAGAAGGGGAGGAGCAGTTCCATCCGCCAGGGGCTGGAGGACTCACTGGTGTCCACCGGGGGAGGAGCGAGTTGGCATCCGCCAGAGGGCAAAGGAGCGGTTGAGGGCCAGTGACAGCACATGACAGGTACAGACAAGTGTGAGGATGAAATGTTATGTTATTGTGCAACCCTGTTCGCTGTGCTTTGTGACATTCATAGACAGGTAAAGGAGGGGTTACCCAGAGGAGCTGAAAGACAGCTACACGACCTGAAACCCAGTGACTGGGTGGTGGTGAAGGACTACAGGAGAAAGAGCTGGAAATCTCCTAGTTGGCAAGGACGGTATCAGGTGCTTCTGACAACAGCAACAGCAGTGAAGGTCGCAGAGAGAGCCACCTGGATACATGCAAGCCATTGTAAGAGAGTAACAGCATTAGCAGAAGGACAACAAGAAAGTGTGCATTGATCCCTGGCGAAAACCTAGAGGGCTCGAATCACTTCTCTGTCCAGGGAAAGTCTGGGGAGCAGGGGGAGTGTTCTTACAGTGAGCACTATATCCTGATCCCAGTGAAGAAACCAACACCACCCTGAGAATTTAGGAGGAAGGCCCAAAGGGGAAATCAAGTGACAATGGCGCCAACAAGGAAGCCATGGAACCCATACGAATGGTTGGGTGTGGCATGACCTGTGGTACAGTGATTTTGACACTGCTCGCATTGTTTACATGTTTAATTCCTCTGACTAGAGGATGTATCACTAAAATGATTACTTCATCAATGGGTCAATATGTACAACTTAAATCAAATGCCAGTATACCTGATTATGATCCTGCACAACCTGACATGAACCCAGTTCCAGAATGGGTCCCACCCTATCATGATTATAATGATGAACTTGTGCAATAATGTGATATAATTTTCTCTCTTTCCTTAAAGAGCTTGCTCAACCTATGTTAGCACAAAACAGCCCTTTGCAATATCATATTTGTATTACTCTGAATGATATATAATTAATTGTAATTCCTCATGATTTCTGTTTATTTTGTTTAGTGAGCGTTTCACGCTCAGATGAGGGAGTGTTACAGAATTTATGCTCAATCCACATGTCTTATAATTTTACAGTTTATTCTTCTGTGCTACTCATTGCTTTTAATGCTGTCCTCTTCTGAACTGTGCTGTCCTCTATTTGAACTAATGTTCTGTGTGTGTGTTGAAGATGTTTTTTTGTTTTTTTTACTCTAGTGTGGGTGTTTAAGATAACAGCAAGGTTAGCGACTTGAGACAATTAACAGCCGAAACTCTCAGAGAAGAAAGCAAGAGTAGCTGTGTGTGGAGTTTGCGAAGGTGGGGGTTGCACTCCACAGATACTGATAAAAAACAATGTAACATAAACTCTGTGTTCACTCATCAAAAGAAAGCTTTGGCATCCCAAATGGTGACTGAAACAACTTCTTGCAAGAAATTAAACTTACAGAAAGACAGCCTTTGCTTCTGAGTCTATTATTTCAGAATTTCCACGATATAGTGCACTGATCAGGAAATTGAAGGGCTGATACAATCATCAGTATTTTAACACTGTGATTGGCCGATACCAATCCGATCACAGATAGTTTTAAAGTACCCCCTGTATCACTTTTACAAGTTATATACTGCAGTTATGCACCACAATGTAAAATTATATTAGAATTACATTAATTGTGAAATGTTAACATTTATTTAAATTGAATACAGTTCTGTTGTCACTATCAAAGATCATTGTGACATACTGGTAAACAGTAAACACAATAAGAGCATCAAACACAGCAGAGATATGTTCAGAAATAAGAGAGATATATCCACTACAAGCTCCAATACTAATCCAGTGAGAAATCATTAGTATATGATTTGTTTACGGTCTTTGGATTTTTGTTGTTACACAAATCACTAATTACTAAAGGGGTCATGTCATGAGGAATCACATTTTCCTTGATATTTTGACATAAGAGGTCATTCTACTATAAAAACATACTGTAAATTTCAGAACTCAAAACTTAATCCCCAATGCAATAAAAGCATTTATTGAAACTGCTGCAAAAACGCCTCGTCCTCCACTTCTGCAATTTTCCTACATCACTAGGGGGTCCGTTACTTCATGACCGCATCTATAGCAACAACATCAATGCATGTTTTACATCATTGTATACTTGGCCCCGCCCACTGGGGCTCAGTTCGGAAACAGAGAGAGAACAGGACGGACAGGCCTGGTGTGGCTTACTAACTATTTTTGAACACCAAAGAGGACCCATCTGGACTATTTTATATTATTTAGTATATAAACATGCACTAGGCAGACATCTTTGACCATTGTCATGTATCTCACGCTGCTTTTAAAAGACGCGGTGTCAAGTCACAACTCTGAAAAGGAGACACTGTTTCATTCAGCTGCTGCATCTTGATGTTTTGAGCAAAGAACATGGCTCGGTCCTGGACACGTTCTCCCGCCAATCTGCACTATTTTTAATGGTTGGTGTATGTAAACATGCACTAGATGGACGTCTTCGACAGTTTTGATAAATATTTCAAATGTCATGACTGTCTGATAGTTAATCTCTGCTGTGTTTACAGTGAGTGAACAGTTTAATATATTCAGATGCAATGTGTTGAATATGCATTATGTGTAAACCCTGAAATCAGGGAAGAAAATAAAATTATACAAAAAGAGTATGTCATGACCCCTTTAATCAACCACGTCCAGACATGGTGCCGTTATTGAAGCTTAAACTGTTTTTGCTGTTATTAGTGGTTTGCTACAAACATGTATCTCTGATTTAAATCAGGGTTTTCAAAATATAGTGCTGGGATGAGTGAAAAATTATGTTAACGTGTTAGCAAATTGAGTTAACTAATGTTAATGAATACAGCCTTAATGTAAAGTATTATCACTATTTTATTCATAAAGGTTTTTCCTTTCATTGTAAGGATGTTTCCAACCTTTCTCTTTCCAACCTCTTTCACATTGATAGAAAAATTGTATTTAAAGATAGCATTTTGTTCTTTGTTCTATATACAGTACAGTATAATATATATATATATATATATATATATATATATATATATTATATATTGAGTTATTTTTATTTGGGGGACTTTCTCCGCAAATATTGATAACTATGATACATTTGATTAATTAATTGGCATATCATGTAATTAATTTGATTAAACATTTTCATTCATTGACAGCCCTGGTTAAAAATAATACTGAAAGGCACCTAGAGCTTAATTTGAGCTGGATCCTGTTCCGAAAAATTTAAGATTTGGGATATTTGCGGTAGTTGTTTTAGACGATCCGGCATTAACCAGAGCATTGTCAAATTGCAACGGTTTGTGTCTCTGTGTGTGTTTGAGAGAGAGAGAGAGAGAGAGAGGGAGAGAGAGAGAGAAAGCGTGCAGGTGTGTTGACTTTTCTTTATTCATGCAAAATCTCTTTCATTGGTTGATGCTTGTAGTTGCTAAGCACAGTAAAGCGGAGAAAGAGCGTGTCTAACTGGCGATATTTTCTTATAATAGTAGGCTAATTTCAGCGAAAATGTCGAAAAAACAATCAAGCTTATATTCATTTTTTAAAAATAAATAAAGCTGATATTGTTCCTGATCAAAAGAGTTCCCAAGAAAATGAAACCGCAGCCCGGGACAACGCTGCTAATAATGCTAATCAGGAGGAACTTTCAATTCATGTGAAACTGGGGTTTAAACACACATTCTCCAAAGAAATAACAGATGAATTTGATCTACCAGATTTATATCCTCCAAAAAAGTGACTTTAATTATCTGTTTGGGAGCATTTGAATTACCAAGGGGTACTGAACTCAGCGGATGTAAAGAAGTCAGAGGACAGAAATCATCTAAATATAAACAACAATGGGACAGGATGTTTCACAAATCATCCAACAACAAACAAGTGAGTTTAATATTTTTTTTCTGTGGTGCAATAAAAGGGATGAATTGAGAGATGCAACTTTTTGTAATGTTCAAGCGTGCCCAGGATACAGAAAAGCGATGTTGTGCCCAATATTGGAGAGTCTATTATTATATACCTCCTATTTATATTTTGTGTATTTATCAGTTTTCCTATTGTATGGCTGCGCTTAGCATCCATATATCCCATAGAAATGCATCCACTAACACGTTCAATTGTGATATGAAATGAATTGTTTGCCTTAGTTCTGTTACATAATAAGAAAATGTGCAAATAATGTAATTTTTTAACTGCAATTTGTTTCTCAGACGGTAATCTAACCATCAAAAACTCACACCACGGCATCCCTACGCGGTCCATGGGTCATTGTTTAGTGACGTCGTTGTATGATCCGGGAAAGCTAAGGTCGTTTGGTCAGCATTTGTCTCCATGCCTCTTAATCATTCACAGCAAAATCCCCAATGTTAAATTAACACTCCTGGTGTTCATTTGGGTCTCACCAGCTGGTGTTAAAAACTAACACTGAAGCAGTGTTGAATCTACATTTTGTAGTGTTGAATGTTAAATTGCCCAAACAGATAATTAAATAAAGTAGGTACACTCTATGAGTGATGATTGATCATTAGTGATGACACCTGCTGTTAACAAGCAGTCTACTGAAGGAAAGAGGAACAACAAGAACAGGAAAACCAGAGAACAGACCAGCAAACACCACAACAATTAAATCTGTCTTACAGCCACACAACAATGTACATCAACTGCAAATAAAATATGCTCTTGGACAACAAATTAAATGTCTCAACATCTCGTGGGAGAATGCTTGAAAATGCTCAGAATTCAACATTGCCATGTTCTATTATTATAAGTAACTTTGGGAATTGTTTTCATGTGTGCAAAAGATTGGGAGTTTATAAAGCTTTAGCTTTATTTAGTGTTGCTGATTTTGTGTTATTATTATTTTTTGTAATTATTTATTTGAAGTCACCATTGTGGTGATTAGTGTTATCTTTGGTTAGGCACTTGAACCTTATCCTGAATGATCAAGTTCTCTTCCATCCAGTGCAATAATGTTTAATCAAAACAAGTGTAATCAGAGTTCATTTTTAACACCAGCTGGTGAGACCCAACTGAACACCAGGAGTGTTAATTTAACAATGGGATTTTGCCTTGTTGTTTTTGATCCGGCAATTCTTCATTTACAAAGTAAGCATTGAAGGCACCCATTTGATTAATCAATGAATGATATATACCTTGTCGACAAAGTTGGCCTCCACCACATTCTGTTTCTCATTTTCATCTGGGCCCTCGATAGTGACAAAGAAGATGTTGATCCCCGACTCTCTGGCCAGACGCGAGGCCTCCTCCACATTGTCAGTGGGCCAGCCGTCCACCAGGACCACAGCCACGTTCGGTGCTCCACCTCTGTTGCCATTAGCATCGCTGAAGAAATGCTTGTTGATGTAGGAGAGAGCCTTGCCTTCAACGAGTACAGAATCAGTACAGAACAGGCTAGAGTTCATTCATTCAATTAACTGTATCAGTGTTATGGGTCCAGTCCTGCCCTAAATGTTTTCCTTAAATACTTCCAGCATTCAGGAATAGCAGAGAGAGCAACAGGATTTAAAAACACTGCTGAAAACTATTAGTGCACCTACAACTAAAACAGTTTAGCATTTCCTTAAACCATTTGTCTGAATTCATAGTTCCAATTTCAAATTTTAACCAAGTGAAATACTTTTAGAACTGCTTCATACAGTGGCTCAAAAAGCAGGGCTGTGCACAGAGATTTTGAGGGGCAGTGGCCCAACCCATGAAAAAGAGCACGTAACAGAAAGATTTGCCATGAACTCTGGGTTGATTTATCATTTAAAATCTAACAAACTTCTTTTCCCAGCTCACATTTAAATCTGATATAGGGCAAAATTGAGGGAAAGTATGTGCTATCTGTGCTCTTTGGCTTTCTCAGTGTATGCTCAGGGTGGTTACTACTGTGTACTGTTATTTACTGACCTATATTAGATGCACCACCCTTCTGGACAATTTTATTGATGGCTGATTTTAGGTCTTTGGAGTTGGAGAACTGTCTCAGACTGAATTCTGTGACTGCGTCATCCCTGGATCAAAAAAATAAAAAATACATATAGGGGTTCACTGGCAATTTCAACTATCAAGATGTTCACTTTTATCATGATATTTTGATGTTATATTAGGTTATGTAAAGTGTATATTTTTTTACATTTTGATACTGGACATATTGGATAGTTGGAGACTGAAATGTAAAATATAAACAAATTGACAGCTTCTAAAACATAAGGCCTTTAACACATGTTCCAGTTTAGAGACATACAAATGTCTAAAAGTCCTTTGATGCCTGCTGGGAACTGAAATTGCCGGAAACTTTATGAGGATACCGCTGCCGGCTGATACTCAGACACAGCCCATAGAGGTCTTCTCATTTATCAGTAAATAATGGGAAATCTTTGATTGAGAAAAATGTAATCCAAATGGGACTAATAAGCAAAATCATTTGCACTCTGTATGGGGGAATTTAATTAGAATCAGAATGAGCTTAATTGCCAAGTGTTCTCACGTACACAATGAATTTTTTTGGTGATAGGAGAAACAAGTGCACACAGAACATAACAGTGAGGATATAAAACAAGGTAAGAGTATAAATATACATAAAAATAATAGGACATATAACATAGAATGGTGTATGTACATGTGCAAGTGGTAATATATGTGCAGGTAGGGGAATGTACAGTTATTGAATTAAATATGAGTGAATTTACATATGTACATGAGATATTTATTTACATTGCACTATGGGGGAGTCCTGAGGCAGTTTAACTGTTCAGGTGGAAAATGGCATGAAGGTAAAAACTGTTATTAAAATTATTATCAAAGCTCACCGTGTCTGAAAAAAGATGGCAAATCTCCTTTTGTATTCCACAGAAGAAAGAAAATCATAGGGCTTGGAACAACTTGAGGGCAAGAATTCTGTGTGTGCACTAACAATTGTTCCATGCGGTCTTTAGAAATCACACAGAACAGAACTAAACTCTTATAATGTCAAATCAGGTAAATATGATAACTGTAAATGTGATCCATATATAAATGTAGTTGTCTGTACAGCCCACTGCTGACATACAGAATTTATGTACAGGTCAGAGGACATGAATGATTGTGTTAAAAAAAATTTACATATTATTTTTCATATAATTCATCACACTAAATTAACACGTTAAAACGACAGCCCTAATAAATACAATAAAATCAATCTATGAATTCAATGAATCCAATATTCTATGAACCTCAAAGGATTCGCAAAGAAAAAGGTTTACGTTTTAGATGCTGTCAATACGTTGATATTATATGATTCAGCGTCTATCCACTTGTACAAAAATCTTCATGTGTGACAACCTAATTTATAACATTTTATTTCAACATGCAAACAATGACAACAACAAGAACTCGCTTGTCATTATTAATTAAAATAAAGCAATCCACCATTTGTTTAGGACAGGGAAACTTTAATACCCATATTGAATGATGCCCATCAGGGGTCCAACAACACCAACATTAATGACCTGAGACACCTCCGCAAGAAAGTCCTTCTGAATCTTAAAGCGCCGTTTGCCAATGCTCCAACTGCCATCCATGAGGAAAGCCATGTCAACTTTACAGTCTGAAGGACAGAGTAATAGAGGTGTGAGCTGAAGTGAATAATAAACTATGGTAAGCTGTGACTGTGTTTGTAGAACATGAACACACTTGGATTTCCCTGAGACATGATTTCCGTTACTCTGGCTGTTGAGTCCTCCCCTCGAGCACTGAATCCTGTAGACAGCAGAGGATATTTTTATTATGAATCAGGTCAATCTTGTACCTTATGTGCTGCTTTATCTATAGTACAGCATGAAAAAAATGTTCTATGGTCCAAATCTAAAGGTGCTGTAAGCTATTTCAGTCATTTTGATAACTTAGAGATTTTCTACCTTCTTGTAATAAAGGTTTTGATCTATCTGGACCCATAATCTATGATCACTCTAGTTAGTCCTGTAACATGAGCACAAAGATCACTCACTTGACTTGAACGGGTTTGACTCAGGCTCCCATGATTCAACAAGTGTCTCTGTGACAGTTATAGCTTGAGTTATTACACAACTATGACAAACAAAATACATAAAACAAGCATCCAGTATTTTACAAGCTTGCAAGAACATGACCTTAAAGAGCATAAAACATGTGTATGCATACGTGTGTGTGAAAATAGGAACATGTGAGAGTTACACAGACACTGCAAGATTAGAAACTTCATATTCAGCATGTAACTGCTGAGTAACTGTTGTGCAACTGCGGAGAAACAGCTGTG
Organism: Myxocyprinus asiaticus; assembly: GCF_019703515.2. Classification (NCBI taxonomy): domain Eukaryota; kingdom Metazoa; phylum Chordata; class Actinopteri; order Cypriniformes; family Catostomidae; genus Myxocyprinus; species Myxocyprinus asiaticus. Next base: position 47,575,988 of record NC_059364.1, on the reverse strand, counting down.
TTGAGTAACTGCTTTATAACTGCTGAGTAACTGATATGTAACTGCTGTGTAAAATACTGTGTATCTGATGTGAAACTGCAAACAGCCATGTAATTGCCGAGTGACCGAAGTGTAACAACTGAGTAACAGATGTGTAACAACTGAGTAACAGATGTGTAACAACTGAGTAACAGATGTGTAACAACTGAGTAACTGCTGTGTAAATAATGTGTGACTGCTGTGTAAATGCTGTGTAGCTGCAAAATGCCATGTAACTGCTGAATAACTCCTAAATAAAAAACTGCTTAGTAACTGCTGAGTAAATGTTGTGTAACTTCCAAATACTGCTGAGTATCTGCTTTAACCCTCTGGGGTCGACGGACGTGCCGGCGCGTCCTGCTGGATTTTTTCCTCATAACAGCAGAAACAACTACTCCGTCATTTTTGGGCATACACATTAGTGTAAGACATCATTAGAGACTATAAAGGGTCTACTTTTATTTGTGTACACTCACAATAACAACAAAACCTTGTGCTTTTGTAAAATGAAGAAAATAAACAGGGTACGCTTTCAGCCGTCTCTGTCTACGCGAGCATCTTTCTGAAATATGTCACAAAAATTTATTGAAACTCTGCAAATATTTATCACACAAACATGAAACATTTGTCTAAAGAAAGCTTAAAATGCTTCAAATTTAAAACAACAGCTTCAAATTTAAAACAAATATTCTCCTGCAATGTAATCTGAATGAAACAAAGTGCTGTACAGTTTCTCCTGGCTCAGCTCATTATCGCTAGTGTGATCACACCCACCAGCAGAGCACGCTATTCATATGGTAGTGTGCGGAGGCGATCAATGCAAATGGTAAACGCCCCCGACAGTGCCTTAAAAAAACATCAAGTTCATCATCAGATTCATTCACTTTCCTGCACGTTTGGAAGATAGCACGCTACACAGGTGAAGAAGCTCTACAGATGGTCCTGGATAGTGACGAAGAGTTCACATTTTCCTCAGAAGAAGAGCGGGAATCCGACGAGGAACGTTTTCATTTTGAAGAGCGACTTTGTCCAGCCGAGGATACATTTTCAGATGAGTAAGTCATTTAGTTTTACTTACATATTAGTTGACATGCTATTTTATATAAACGTACATATTTTACTAGTTGGACTATTTCCAGACTTGCCAGCCAGGATTCAGAGTATTGAAATTTGAAATATGTCCTAATAGGCAAGTTTTAGTTACATTTAAATGTTGTTTCGGCTAAAGCAGGTGTTTAAATTGTATGCTGTATGATATAAATATGATATGTAATATGATATAAAAATAATATGAATAACGTTTATGCGTGGTTTTTGAAAAAACAAAAATTATAACACATACTAAACATTTGTTCACAAGACTTTTGAGAACTGAATCTTGCAGCCTAGAGTTTTTGCTACAAAAATGATGTGAAAACCATCCTGTTTCTAATGATGTCTTACACTTATCTGTATGCCCAAAAATGAGGGAGTATTTTAAGTTGTTTCCGCTGTTATGCGGAAAAAATCCAGCAGGACGCGCCGGCGAGTCTGTCGACCCCAGAGGGTTTGTAGAGCCGAGGCTGGAATGACGCACGCCCGGTCCCCAATCAGCCTGATGGGGTGCGTGAGGGATAAAGGCGGCTGGGGACGACAGTTCGAGAGAGAGAGAATGACAGGCAGCTGTACTGTGTGTTTATAGTTGTGTGTTTTTGTTTAAGTTGTTTATTAAATTATTATTTAAGTTGTCAAGCCGGTTCTCGCCTCCTCCTTTCCACTGAACCCCCTTACAGGGTTAAACTTGATTTTGTGAATAAGCTACAAACAATATATTCAATCATTAAGCCTCCTCACATTCATTCTTTCTCAGGGGAGGGGTCTTTGTCTCCTCAGGTGTGAATCACCTCAATATTCATGATCATCCATGCCTCCTCGAATATAGCCTTTCTAACACTAAAAGTGTCTTACAAAAGTTAAATAACTATATTGTTTTGTATGAATGAGTGATCAGGATGGTTTTCACATCATTTTTGTAGCAAAAACTCGAGGCTACAAGATCCAGTTCTCAAAAGTCTTGTGAACAAATGTTTAGTATGTGTTATATTGCCTTATTTCAGTGACTTAAAATTTTTGTTTTTTCAAAAATTACACATAAACATGTACATACATGTTGTTCACATATTATTGTAGCCAAGTTTGTCCTGAATACAGTGTTATGAGACTTTAGCCATTAATATGTTTTTGAGCAACTGAAAAAAGCACAAATGTCAATGCATTCTCCAGGGCCCAAAACACCCTCAGACCCCAGAGGGTTAAACCAGCTAAGTAACTGATGTGTAATTCCTGAGTAACTTATGTGTAAATGCCGTGTAACTGATGTGTAGCTGTAAACTGCAGAGTAACTGCTGAGTAACTCCAAATAAAAACTGCTAAGTAACTGCTGGCCAACTGCTGATTTAGTGCCAGGTAACTTATGTGTAACTGCTGAGTAACTGCAGTGTAAATGCTGAGTACTCTTCTATACCTTAACACCTTCTCTGGTTGGGTAACTTAGTAGCTATGTAACTATTAATGGCTATTGATCTTTGGACTTTTCTTACTTTGATGGCAGTAGATAGTTTCTTACTGACAATACTGGTGTATAAAGCTATATTGTGCATAGAGTGAGACATCTGTGTTTTTAAATATAAATAAATCTACATTTTGTTTTGTCATACCTTTAGTGTGGCTGGTCTCAGACATAGGCTTGTTGTCGTCTGACTCAGGAGCTAAAAAACACAAATCACACCACCGCACACACATATGAAGGTAAAAAGTGTACAGTAAAAGAGCAAAACTTGAGAGCTTGCAGATTTGAATTTCAGAAATTTAGCAAAAATCTGTCACTGCAATTTCAAATCTTCTTGCTTTGACTTTTGCAATAAACCTGTTGCAAAGCTCTTGTGACTGGGCATGCCCCCCCCTCCCCACCCCCACCCCCACCCAAACAAAAGTTGTTCCAAAAGTCAAGGTGCAAAGATCTGTCAAAGTTGCACTGCCAGATTAGAGAGGTTTTGAGTGCAAACTTGTACTTATCAGAGGATTAAGGTTTGTGGCAACTTTAGGTAAGATTTATTCTGCAGTAGCTGGCCTAGCATAGGCATTTCCCAATACAAAAATTACCCATTAATTATTATGTTAAAAATTAACATTTAATAACAGCTGCAAAAGTTATCAACAATGACAATGAGTAAATGACAAAGACATGCCCATCGCTGCAATTTCTACAGACATTGCTTATTCCGTGCGAATTGACAGACATCCACAGTAGCACTTACTTTACAGACATACTGGTTATCCGGAAAACTAATCCCATCCAAACAGGGTTTAATTCCAGATGGTGTGGTGCAGTGGTGTTGTGTTTGATAGGGTAACGTTGAGTCCAACTGTGTGCTGTGTTTATATACAGCATATACTGTATGTATGTAGCTATATAATGTATACATACATTTTCTTAGGCCACTCAGTTAACTCAAACCATGGCAAAGGGCCACGTTCATACAGAAATCATATTAAATATACTCATCACAAAGACTTTTTAGCAAACAGTGCATTCGGAAAGTATTCACAGCGCTTCACTTTTTCCACATTTTGTTATGTTACAGCCTTATTCCAAAATGGATTTAATTCATTATTTTCCTCAAAATTCTACAAACAATACCCCATAATGACAATGTGGAAGATGTTTGTTTGAAATCTTTGCAAATTTATTAAAAATAAAAAACGAAAAAAAATCACATGTACATAAGTATTCACAGCCTTTGCCATGACACTCAAAATTGAGCTCAGGTGCATCCTGTTTCCACAGATCATCCTTGAGATGTTTCTACAACTTGATTGGAGTCCACCTGTGGTAAATTCAGTTGATTGGACATGATTTGGAAAGGCACACACCTGTCTATATAAGGTCCCACAGTTAACAGTGCATGTCAGAGCACAAACCAAGCCATGAAGTCCAAGGAATTGTCTGTAGACCTCTGTGACAGGATTGTATCAAGGCACAGATCTGGGGAAGGATACAGAAAAATTTCTCCAGCACTGAAGGTCCCAATGAGCACAGTGGCCTCCATCATCTGTAAATGGAAGACGTTTGGAACCACCAGGACTCTTCCTAGAGCTGGCCGCCTGGCCAAACTGAGCGATCGGGGGAGAAGGGCCTTAGTCAGGGAGGTGACCAAGAACCTGATGGTCACTCTGACAGAGCTCCAGCATTTCTCTGTGGAGAGAGGAGAAACTTCCAGAAGAACAACCATCTCTGCAGCACTCCACCAATCAGGCCTGTATGATGACAGCCCGCCTGGAGTTTGCCAAAAGGCACCTGAAGGACTCTCAGGCCATGAGAAACAAAATTCTCTGGTCTGATGAAACAAAGATTGAACTCTTTGGCCTGAATGGCAAGCGTCATGTCTGGAGGAAACCAGGCACTGCTCATCACCTGGCCAATACATCCCTATAGTGAAGCATGGTGGTGGCAGCATCATGCTGTGGGGATGTTTTTCAGCGGCAGGAACTGGGAGACTAGTCAGGATCGAGGGAAAGATGAATGCATCAATGTACAAAGACATCCTTGATGAAAACCTGCTCCAGAGCACTCTGGACCTCAGACTGGGGCGAAGGTTCATCTTCCAACAGGACAACGACCCTAAGCACACAGCCAAGATAACAAAGGAGTGGCTCCGGGACAACTCTGTGAATGTCCTTGAGTGGCCCAGCCAGAGCCCAGACTTGAACCCGATTGAACATCTTTGGAGAGATCTGAAAATGGCTGTGCACCGACGCTCCCCTTCAAACCTGATGGAGCTTGAGAGGTCCTGCAAAGAAGAATAGGAGAAACTGCCCAAAAATAGGTGTGCCAAGCTTGTAGCATCATACTCAAAAAGACTTGAGGCTGTAATTGGTGCCAAAGGTGCTTCAACAAAGTATTGAGCAAAGGCTGTGAATACTTATGTACATGTGATTTTGTTTCGTTTTTTATTTTTAATACATTTGCAAAGATTTCAAAAAAACTTCTTTCACGTTGTCATTATGGGGTATTGTTTGTAGAATTTTGAGGAAAATAATGAATTTAATCCATTTTGGAATAAGGCTGTAACATAACAAAATGTGGAAAAAGTGAAGCACTGTGAATACTTTCCAGATGCACTGTAAGTCAATGTATTTTGATGTATTTATTTTCTAAAATAAATGTGCTAATACTTACAGTACTGTCCATAGTTATAGAGCAGGTGCTCATGCTCAGTGTTATCAGGTCTTGGGTCACGAACTGCAGGAAAGAGCCAGTATTTTCAAGAACAGTTAGTTCAGCCTAATGCATTATGAGAAACAAGCCCATAATGCCTGTGTGTGCGTGTTTTAAGCAAAAGCCAACCAATCATAAGCTGTGCAGAAAAGTTCCTACAGCTTACCAGCTCTCCTCTGACATGGACTATAAAGTTAAAATCATATAGCTTCAACTACAGCACAAACACATATTGCTCTGAAAGTTTTCAGTATCATGTGGGCAACACATTGACATGGACTTAATAAAACATCCTGAAACGTGTGTGTGCTAGTGACATGTCTTGTTTTACTGTGAAGTCAGTGTAAAATTAATAGCAGATACTGTAGGATCACTGCATACATATATATGATGTGTGCATATCAAAACAGACATGTGCTCTGCATACTAAAAAGCCATCATGCAGATTTATGAGTATCCTTTTTTTCTCTTTCAGTACTGCCATGGATGTATAACAGCAGTATATAAATCCCTTACCAGATTCACCAGAGCTCATCCGACTCCATTTATGGCCTGTGTTTGGCAAAGAGTGGCTAGTGTCTGAACACAAAGAGTGAGGATAGGACCTCAGGTCATCATCATGTTATGATTAGTATTATTTCGTATGTGTTTATAGAGATTCATTTGGAATTTAAAAGCATATTTAGCCTAAATGTCAACTTATGCTCACATGTGTTGTGTTATGTTATATGTTATGTTATAGCATGATTCTGATACCTGTTGGTTTCCTGGTGCCAAAGAACCAATCAGGTCGTGCGTACGCAGGGTGCAGCCAATCTCTTCTCGCTAACGCTAGATAGAAATTGAGAAACTACTTAAAATGTATCACATAAAGACATCCAAATAACCTACAGTATGGGCTTCCATGTTTCAAGCACATATTCAAATAGTAGTTGTCACTCACCTTGTATACATTGTTTGCATTGATCTGAGTATTATAGAGATTCTCCAATATGACTGAAGGTAAGACAGTTCACATCTAACTTAAGACATTAGTCAAGGAGGGACATATGGAAGGCATCATTCTTTTATTTTTAAATAGCCAATCGCCTTTAGTTTATATCACATAGTTTGCTACTTGCTAGTCGGTAACAGATACTTTTTCAGCCGTCATGGTTTCAGAGCATTTATCCAATACATATTTACCACAGGGATTTCCAAACAGCTCAGAGGTGAATCACAACATTACAAACTTTGATTTGAAGTAAAAAAAGTATTTGGAAATATGACAAAAAGACAAAGATACAAGACTGTGTACTTGTGAATGACGCAATCAAATGAAAAATTATTGAAAAATCAAAAATGGTAACACTTTATTTGGATGGTCCCAAGTAGATATTTAACTGACCATAAGTGACTTATCAATTGGCTTGCTATAGCTAGTAAACAGTGTTTCAACAAACATTCAGTAGACTTTCAGTAGCCTGAATATAGATCTTTATTAATGACCTTTTAATGAACTAATATTCTCAACAATAATGTAAGTAGGTCATTAATAGAGATCTATACACAGGCTACTGAAAGCCTACTGAATGTTTGTTGAAACACTGTTTACTAGCTATAGCAAGTCAGTTGATAAATATAAACTGGTAATTAATAGAGATCTATATATGGGCTACTGAAAGTCTACTGAATGTTTGTTGAAACACTGTTTACTAAATATAGCAAGCCAGTTGATAAGTCACTTATAGTCAGTTAAATATCTACTTTGGACCATCCAAATAAAGTGTTACCTCAAAAATATATTGATTTAATGTTGTTGATTATAAGTATAGAAATAATATATTTTAAGTTCATTGCAAAATATTCAGATATATACAACTATACAAGTAATTCATGAGTGTAGGGAGAGCGGCTCGATTGCGTCATTCCGAGCGTTCATGGATTTAATCTCGGGGTACGCACAGAAACCTGATCAGTAAGAGTAACCTTATTGTCTAGGGGGGTCTGGGGGTATGTTCTCCCAGGAGTGTTTTTTACAAAAACAACCATGAAAGCACAAAATACAGTGAAACACGGCACAGTGGTCAGTTTGGCCCAGTTTTTTTCTTTGTTCTTAGGTATCTCGATACTGTTTTACTCAATGAGAAACCACTCCAAATGATTCAGTGAATGTGCTATCCTAACAAATTGGACTCAAACACGAATAGATTCAGACCATTTTGCTAATCCATTTGGCCAATTCACTGAAAAAAAAAAAACAAAAGAAAAAAAAACATCATGGGTAGTGTAGCTGTTCCTCAGTAATTCCGCTATTAAACACAATTGAAATTTTTTTTGTTGATGAAAATACATGAACTGATGGCTTCAACAGACGCATATACCATCGATTAGCAACCTCGGAGCTCACGGTAGGTCTGTCTTTTAAGGTCTATAAGTTACTGTTAAAAATCACTTTGCCTATGGAGATATTAAATGGGTTTATACCTTCCAGAATCAGACTGTCGCGCTCTATTAAGGGGGAGGGACAATCTCATTATAAAGATCATTTGATTGGACAATCTGTGAATTGAAGGATTCATAACATAAGGTTGGGAGGGTTACTTTTTAAATGTAATCCGTTACAGATTAATGATTACTTAACATTAAATGTGATCAGTAACATTGTCCAATTACAGTAATATGAAAGTAATGTAATCATATTACTTTACTTTTGGATTACACATATTGGCATATATGTAAATAAAGTCAAGATAAAATCAATATGATCTCTAAAACTTTTAATTATACCTTGAATGCAAACAGAACATTTTTGAGTAATATTATGAGTACTGTTGTAGCTGTTATTATATCTAAAGAAAAGAAACACAGACACTGCATCCTACTAAGAAAACAGAAAATGAGCTTTTAATGTAGAACAACTCTGAATTTCTCATAAAGCAAGTATAATCAGAACACATGCACTGAATTATGTCTTGGTTAACATTAAACTAAATCTGACAGGCTATACCTCAGATTCAAAAACACTGCAATGTGTATTTCAACCATGTATTGCAGTTAGTGTGTATAGGCAATTGTAATTTGCACTATTCATTAAATTCAGTCTGTATTCAATAGGCAGATCACATTGTCATAATTAAATGCTGGAGAGTGTCTTTCCTCTGCTTGCTCATGATCCAAAGTCAGACATCACCAGCTAACAGTTTATGGCTGATTTCTTTGTTTATGTTTCTGTTTAAGGAGGATTTTAAAGGGGAAAACCAGTTTTGATTTCAAAATGAAAACAAAATCTAGTTTTAAAGAATAGATAAAAACAGATTTAAATTTCTCAAATACTTATTCCAAATGACTATACATGTTGAACATGTTACATATGCCAGAATGTCTCCCTCACCCAGACATTTGAACTGTTCTCAACAATAATTTATAAAAATCTGATAAATTCTTCATTGAACTTTCTTTCCTAAGAACTTAAACCACATTTTCAATTAATCTGCTATTTATGTGCACAATTTGGATTTGTTAATAATGATCAGGGATGCAAAATCATAAGAGGTGAAAAAGGAGAGAAAGTCATAGCAGGTTTTCCATTTTTCCAGGTGATTTTTTCTTAAATGATGAAGGTTTAAGTACCATTCACCTGGGGGAGGGGTCATTTTTTTCAGCTTCAATATGGAACGGAACAACATATAGGACGTCCTGGCTAATATAGTACAGTTCGCATTTAAAATCATATAAACCAGGGGATTTCTATGCTGTACCAGCAATGATAGGCAAATCATGTCAGTATTGGCAGCTATTCCTGCTCCTGCCAAATGACGAGGGCCACGGATTTCAAGCACTAAGGCTAACTCATTTTTACGCATTTTAATATTAACTAATGATAGCTAACCTAGCTAATGTGATTTCTGTGTGGCTCTTATTACCTTCAAATTCTCAGGTCATTGGATAATGAGAGCATCTTCACAGCTGGAAGGCATAAATTCCACTGAACTTTAATGTTGTTTCACTTTTCTCTTTTAAAGAGTGAACAATGTCGAAATATCTAAAAAATAATGCAAGTTCTTCCTTGGCCATCGCGATGAAGCAGCTGTTTGCCTCGAGAGCAGAGTGCTGATGTGAGACAGGCGTATTTGCGTATGGGACAGTAGGAGGTGCTCCTGACTCAAGTGAGTCATGAGAGAGAACCTGAAGAGAATGCGCATCTAAACCATCTCTCACTCTAAACAAACAGCTGTCTGTATCACTTTATGTCAGGAAAATTCACTATTTCTTTTGTCAGAAATTAAAACTTGTAATCTTTACAATAATCCCAATTTTTTGAAAATGTAACTGTAATCTGATTACGATGGGTTTTTATTTAACTGTAACAGAGTACAGTTACCTATTTTTTTGTATCCTGATTACCTAACATCATTAAAAGTTATCCGTTACTTCTCAAGCCTGTTAATGTGTATCATTTATTTCCACAAAAAGTTTAATTACATTTTTCATAAATTCATTTGTCAACATTTAGAAGCTTATAAATGACCTCAAGGGTTATAGATATGGACTAAAAGCAACTAACCTAAAATTTTGTTTTCATGGGGTCTTTAAAGAAGGCAAAGCAACTTATTTATTTTTCCTTCATATACATTAATCAATTTGACTAATAATAAACTAGATACTATCTTTACAATCTGATAATTTCAGTCAAAGCAACAAATAAAATTAGCTCTCAGTTCGTTAAATGTTCAGAGTTAGAGAGAAATATTATACTTCTTAACTTTGGAAGCCACTCAATACCATTAATACAGGTCATTTGAAAACAGATCAACTTAACCTGATCACTCCAGATGCTCAAAAAGATGCTGAATTCAGCTTTTACTGTATGTGTGTGATTTTATATGTCAGCACACATGCAAAGACAGATGCATGCTGATAGATACTGTCTACAGATACTTACAAGGAATAGACTGCGGCGCATGCTGGTCTCTCTCAGACTGCAATTGCAATCGACTCAAAGCTGCTTAACAATGTGAAACAGATGCAAAACAGATCCTTGAGTTGATGTCTGCACTGCAGCTGTCTCCTGAATGAAGGTTGAATTGAATGAATGAATCATGCAAACCTGAGGCCGAGGGAACATGCGGCTGTCTCCGGATCACGGCTCCTGTGTCTGGCCTCTGCACACCTGCAGTCAAAATAAAAATATGTTAAAGATGAGCCAATCCGGTGATGCCATGCGAGGTTTGGACGTGTGAACGGCGAGCTCTGCGCACTTTGCTAATTTTAATACTTTTTATGTCATAAACCGGTGAGATTCGATACATCCTGATCCTTAACTGTTCTAGGAAGACAACATGTCAAAGAATTCACAATCCTTGAGCTCTGGAGACATTAAAGACACTTACATGCTCAAGCTGACACCCCCAGACAGGGCGCAAGCTCGGGAGCCGATTTGGCCGGAGAAGTGAGGAAGATTCAGCAAGAATGGTTGAACTTGTCCACAATGCTGAGGAAGGTCATTGCTGACTTGGAGGATCTTGCTGTATTACGTCGATCGATCACTGCCATGGAGACGAAATTCGCTGAGGTGGTTACAAGAGTGGGGGATGTCGAGAAATGGATCAATTTCTGGATCAAGAGCGGGAATTAGCTGCTAATCCACTAGTGACCAAGGTGGATTTGGAGAATGTCTGGGAAAAGTTGGAGGACTTGGAGAACCGTAACCGGCAGAATAATGTCAGAATTCTTGGAATTCCTGAGGACGAAGAAGGTTGGAATATGGGGAAATTCCTGGAAGGGCTCTTTCTGAGTCTGCTCATCATAACAGGCCATAAGCTGGAAATCGAGCGAGCTCACAGGTTTCTGGCTCGGTGATCCGCTGAGGGAGACAGGCCCTGATCAATTCTGGTCAAATTTCTGAGATCATCCGATTAAGATCTCGTGTATGCGAGATGAGGAGTAAAGGAAGGCTTTCTTGGAAGAACCACAGCATTTTCTTGTTCCCAGACTTTGCGAATTCAACAAGAGAGAAACGTGATCGATTCAAGGAATGCAAGAAACTCTTACATCAACGGAGGGTCACTTTTGCACTGATGTTCCCGGGCCAATTTGAGAACAGATGCTAAGGATGACCATAAATTATTTACATGTCCCCAGCAAGCGATGTCCTTCATAAAGTCAATGGACTAAGTTATTTTGTGGTTCTGAAATTGCAGCCAAGAGAACCGACTCACTGAACATTCACTTGACCATCCATGGGAACTGAGCACCTTTTTTGTTTCTTTTTATGCTGGTTCCGCCTAGCGGCTGGAGTTTGTTTTGAGTAGTTGCACTCCTTCGGGACAGTGTTGTGGATGAATCTGCACGTCATATGTGCTTATGCCTCCTATTGGTTGGAGTTTGTTTTGTGGAGTATGTCTTGCAGCACATTGGAGTGATTGGGTTATTTGTTGCACTCGTGTAGCAGTTGAATGGGCTGGCTCACTGATCATTTGTTTGACAGCGTGAGGAAACTGAACGGCCTTTTCTTTTCTTTTCTTTTCTTTTCTTTTTGTGCTGGTTCCGCTAGTGGCTGGAGTTTGTTCTGTGGAGGAACACACCTTCGGGACAGTTATGTGGATGAATCTACATGTTCTTTGTGTTTACTCTGCCTATTGGCTGGAGTTTGTTTTATAGATTATCTTCTGTTGTGTAATTCTGTCTCACAAAATTTGTATAGAAACACTGGACTTGAGCAGTCCGACGGCAAAGTTGTCGTGGGGGCTCTCGTAGGCATTTTTGAGTTTAGAGGGATGGACGCCAGTTCGTGCTGTCGTGTGCGGGGTTAATATGCATGTTTTTCTTTTTTTCCGTTTGTTTGGTTCGGGGGGAAGTTTGAGGTTTGATTGTTGCACTAATGTTGGAATGTGGTCTTTATAATTTTATTTTTCTAATATGTCAAAATGTCAAATGTTAATATGAGTGGATTGTCTCTCTCCATGTGGAATGTGAATGGGTTGGGGCACCCCATAAAAAGAAGGAAGGTTATTTCTCTTCTTAAACGCAAGAAATATGATATAGTGTTCTTCAAGAAACGCATCTTTCCCCACTGAAAAATTTGGGGAGATATGGGGTGGACATGTTTTCTTTAGTGCTGGCTCAAGTAAGAGCAGGGGAGTCATTACACTGATAAGTAAGCATCTACAATTCACATGTTTCAAACAGATTAAAGATAAATTAGGAAGAGTCATTATTGTTTTAGCAGAATTTCAAGGGCAAAGGTTGATTTTCTCTAATATTTACGCACCTAACGCTGATGATCAGGGCTTTTTTACAGATTTTGAAGGGATGTTGCAAGCCGCTGGCACCCCTCATGATATAATATTGGGAGGAGACTTTAATCTATTGATGGACTCAGTCCTTGGTCATAGTGAAGCAAAAATGTGTAAGCCCACTAGAGCAACATTGATGCAGGATGTGTTACACTCGCTTGGATCTTTGTCCTTTTTAAGAATCAGACTGATCCGGGTTTGTGTCATGGTTGTCAGAAGCTTCCATTCTTATATGATTCTGTATAAACTTCTAACAAAATTGGAGCCAGTTCTGTAGCATAAGATCTAAAAATTCAGCGGCAAATCTGTCTGGCCCCGGAGTCTTGCCTGTAGGCAAGGCCTTAATTACCTCATCAAGCTCCTCAAAGTTTATCTCAGAATCAAGATAATTTTTTTGCTCAGTTGTCAGTTTAGGGAGTTCTAATTGTTCCACAAAGTTTCTAATATCTTCATCAGTAGACAAAGACATGGAACTATAGAGATCAAGACAGAATTCTTTAAAAGCATTATTAATATCAATGGCTGAGGTAAATATTTCACCACCAGCAAATTTCACTGAGGGAATGGTAGAAAAAGACTCTATCTGCTTTATATATCTTGCCAAAAGCCTCCCTGCATTGTCCCCCAACTCAAAATATGACTGTCTTGCCCTGAATAGCCAAAACTCCACCCTCCGTGTCAAAATAGTATTATATCTGTAGTTCAATCGGGTCAATTCTCTGAGGCCATCAGACGACATTCGGCGCTTCAGCTCTGCCTCGGCACTTTTAATATTCCCTTCCAGCTCTACGAGTTCTCGCGTTTTGGATTTTTTGGTGAATGAAGCATACTGTATGATCCAACCCCTAAGAACCACCTTAAGTGCCTCCCAAGCCACGCCCACAGAGGATACTGAGGACTAGTTGGTCTCCATTTAAACACTGATTTCAGCCTTTAACATTTGTTGGAATTCAGGATTTTGCAAAAGGGATACATTAAAGCACCAATGATGTATTTTTCTCCATATGTGGCAACACCTCTAAACTCACCAGGGTGTGATCTGAGACTCAGATGTTTCCAATTGAGCAATCAACAACAGATGAAATGAGGGACTTAGATATAATTTTAAAAAATCAATTCTAGAATAAATCTTATGGACTGATGAAAAAAAATTTATAGTCCCTACCAGATGGGTTCAAAAGTCTCCAAATATCTGTAAGACCAAGATTTTTACACATCCTGTGAATCACAGGATTTTTTAGATCTTATGCTACAGAACTGGCTCCACTTTTGTTAGAAGTTTATACGGAATCATACAGGAATGGAAAGCTTCCGCCAACCATGACACAAGCCCGGATCAGTCTGATTCTTAAAAAGGACAAAGATCCAAGCGAGTGTAACACATCCTGCATCAATGTTGCTCTAGGAGGCTTACACACTTTTGCTTCACTAGGATCAAGGGCTGAGTCCATCAACAGATAAAAGTCTCCTCCCAATATTATATCATGAGGGGTGCCAGCGGCTTGCAACATCCCTTCAAAATCTACAAAAAAGCCCTGATCATCAGCATTAGGTACGTAAATGTTAGAAAAAAATCTACCTTTGCTCTTGAATTTCTGCTAAAACAATAATGACTCTTCCTAATTTATCTTTAATCTGTTTAAGACATTTGAATTGTAGATGCTTACTTATCAGTGTAATGACTCCCCTGCTCTTACTTGAGCCAGCACTAAAGAAAACATGTCCACCCCATATCTTCCCAAATTTTCCAGCTTCCTGCGGGTAAGAAACACTATCATATTTCTTGCATTTAAGAAGAGAAATAACCTTCCTTCTTTTTATGGGGTGCCCCAACCCATTCTCATTCCACGTGGAGAGAGACAATCCACTCATATTAACATTTGACATTTTGACATATTAGAAAAAATAGATTGTGTGTCAAAAATTAAATTACAAAGACCATATTCCAACATTAGTGCAACAATCAAACCTCAAACTTCCCCCCGAACCAAACAAACAGAAAAAAGAAAAATGTGCAGATTAACCCCGCACACGACAGCACCAACTGGTGTCCATCCCTCTAAACTCAAACAGTCCATGTATGCCTACGAGAACCCCCGCGATAACTTTGCCGTCGGACTGCTCAAGTCCAGTGTTTCTATACAAATTTTGTGAGAGAGAATTACACAACAGAAGATAATCTATAAAACAAACTCTAGCCAATAGGCAGAATAAACACAAAGAACATGTAGATTCATCCACATAACTGTCCCAAAGGTGTGTTCCTCCACAAAACAAACTCCAGCCGCTAGCGGAACCAGCACAAAAAAAAAAAAAAAAAAAGAAAGAAAAAGGCCGTTCAGTTTCCACATTCAGTCAAACAAATGATCAGTGAGCTGGCCCATTCAACTGCTGCATGAGTGCAACAAATAACCCAGTCACTCCAATGTCCTTCAAGACATACTCCCAAAACAAACTCCAAACAATAGGAGGCATAAGCACAAAGAACGTGCAGATTCATCCACAACACTGTCACGAAGGAGTGCTACTACTCAAAACAAACTCCAGCCGCTAGGCGGAACCAGCATAAAAAGAAACAAAAAAGGTGCTCAGTTTCCTCGGACGGTCAAGTGAATGTTCAGTGAGTCGTCCACTTGGCTGCAACTTGAGTACCACAAAATAATTTAGTCCACTGACTTTATGAAGGACATCGCTTGCTGGAGACATGCAAATAATTTACGGTTATCCTTAGCATCTATTCTCAATTTGGCCGGGAACATCAGTGCAAAAGCGACCCTCTGTTGATGTTAGAGTTTCTTGCATTCCTTGAATCGATCATGTTTCTCTCTTGTTGAATTCGCAAAGTCTGGGAACAAGGAAATGCTGTGGTCCTTCCAAGAAAGCCTTCCTTAACACGAGATCTTTATCGGATGATCTCAGAAATTTGACCTTTCCTTTTCTAAGTTCTCAGGATACAGAGTCAATTAGTCTAAATCTGAAGCTTTGGCTCTGACAGCGTACTGCCCAGCAACGGCTTTTCATCTGGGAGTCTTCCAGTGGCCCAAACAGGGCATTAAGTATTTGGGCATTTTATTCCCAGCAAATTTGTGTGATTTAGTTCATTTTGACCCCTTAATAAAAAGGTTTTCAAGCGATGTGGGCAGGTGGGCTTCATTACGTTTATCTATGATTGGGAAGGTTAATGTTATTAAAATGAATTGTATTCCAAAATTCAACTTCCTGCTACAATCTCTCTTTGTAGATGACCCCCTCTCTTATTTCAAGCAATTTGATAGCATAGCGAAGTCCTTCATTTGGAATGGTAAGCATCCCAGATTACATTTCAACAAGTTACATAGGCCGATTGAGAAAGGTGGGCTAGGCCAAGATTTTGTTTTATTATTATGCATTCGGTCTCAGACATTTGGCTCATTGGTCGCTTCCACCTGAGAGAGCCCCTCCCTGGTTTTGAATTGAACTGGAAGTTCTTGCCCATATTTTGCCATTGCAACCTAATCGGAGAAGTTAAGTTACACCCCGTTATCTCGCATTTGCACTCGGTATGGACAAAAGTGTCCAGAGTGTTTAATTCGGACATTTATTTTTAATTCGGACATTTATTTAAATGTTGCCTCGAGCATATGGCTGAATCCAAAATTATGTATTAATAAGTCCCCTTTCTGCTGGTCAGAGTGGATTGTGAGGGAGGTTAATATGTTTGGTGACCTATATGAGAATGGAGTGTTGAGATATTTTGAAAATTTGGTTCAACATTTTGGGATTCCTAGATCTCAGTTCTTTAGGTATTTACAGCTGCACTATCTGCTCTGTACTATTTTTGGGAGTAGTATACACCCCCTCTAAAGCGGCAGATACTCTGGGAGTGGTGATTACTGCTTTTGAAAAAATGAGGCATCAGTGTATTACTCCCTGCTAATTCAGAGTCTGGGGGACAGAGCTTTAACTTCTATCAAGAGATTATGGGAGAAAGATTTAAACCTGATATTGGAGGAGGAAGTGTGGGCTAGGATTCTAAAAAACATCAAGTCTGTATCTAGAAATGCAAGGGTGAGCCTTATGCAATTCAAGATTTTACATAGATTCTATTGGACCCCCTGTAGATTGTACAGGCTTGGTCTTAAAGACACACCCACCTACTGGTGATGCCAATCAGAAGATGGAGACACAACCCATGTTTTTTGGTGGTGTGTTAAGATCCAAGAATTTTGGTTGAAGTTTCAGCGTTTTATGTGTGACGTATTGGGCACTTAAATTTCATTTTGCTCAGACTCTGTATTTTAGGCAATGGGGCGGTCATCAATATAAGGGATAAACACAATAAATTGGGTCCTGACCAGTGTCATGATAGGTAGGTAGATCATTTTAAGGAGATGGAAGTTAGCTGGAGCACCCTCATTTCGGGTGTGGTGCACGGAGATGGGCAGGGTGGCAGCTTTCGAGGAGGTGTCATGTAAAAGGCTGGGATTCTGGGATTCGTTTGATGGGAAATGGGGCAGTTGTTTGGCGTTTTTGGGGGACTCTCGGGGAGGGGCTGTGGAGAGAGAAGCATTGTTTTAAATGTGTATTATTAATATATTTTTTGTTTTGTTTTTTTTGTGTGTATACTTACATGTGACCACAGGGATGTTCGTTGAGGGTCAGGGTGGGGCTGGTGATTGGGGAGGGGTAATAGTGGGAGTTAACTCTCGTTTCATGATATATATGTTTTGTTTTTCTTTGTAATCTGTACGAATCAATAAAAAAATTTAATCTAACCTAACCCACCTAAAACTGCATCTCGCTGGAAGAACACAATACATGACAAACTACACCAAGACATCCACAGTTATACATGTTAACATTTAAAAAAAAATATTGCCATGAAACTCAAAAGTTTAACATTTGCCTGAAAACTTTACATCTTTTATAAGCCAAATATATGGAGTTATTTAATCAGCATATGGCTAAAATTATAAATATTTGCTTCTCTTTGGCCAGAGGCTCCCCCAGCTGAAATTCAAAAACCATAAATTGCAGATGTCCCAAACTTGGCAGGGTGGTTCCAAATCCCAACCAATACTCAGGTGCACACACACGTCTGGTGGCATTGTAGTAGTACTTACATCTACATTTTAGCTAATAACCCAGGACCGTATGGGCTGGATTTCCAATTTAATTTCTGCACATTCCGTCCATAATTTTTTACTCCTCCTAGGCCATTTTATCAGTTTGCATAAATAGGCAGGTAAACATAATCTACAGTATTTGGCATGCATTTTCTTTGGTTCCAGTGCTAACATATCCTTAAAATATAAATTTGTCAAATCCAAAAATGGCCGCCAGTAGCCAATCAAATTTCAGCAGCTAATAACTTGCATTGTGAAAGGCCGATCATTATGAAATTTGGCATTCACTTACAGGTTGCCAAAATTAGGCAATATAAAAAAATGTGAGTATTTGACCACAAGGTGGCACTATAATAATCTAATAAAAAAAAATTCTAATAACTTTGGAACCATGCTAGAATTTTTTTTTTTACTTCCTTTGAATCTTTCAGGGCCCTCAAATCATATGGTCATGTGGATTTCATTTCTGTAAGAAAACATCTACCACTTCAATTTCTTTTGAAAAAACTACTTTTCGAACTTGTTCTTGGCTGTATGTCAAACGAAATTCTGCATGCATCATCTAGAGATGCTCCAGAAAAAATTTATCAAAATAATTTTTATTTCATTCAGAAGATACAAGACAATAAATTTTTGGGTGTGGCCCATAATGACTAATTGGCCTGAGTGCAATTTTCAAACTTAACAAAACCTGATACACATGGACATAGAACATTCTGAGGGCACATGCAAAATGTCTACATGTAATCTGGATTAAGTAATCACATTACAAAATAGTGTACTTGTACTTGGATTACATTTTATATTGTGCATAATCAGATTACAGTTAAATTTTTGGATTACATGATTTAATAACTTTCAAAGAGAAAGTAAAATTGAAACTGATACACAGCTTTGAAAATGCTTAAAACAATCTACTTAACACAGGGCTTTTATGTTTTGTTTTGAATTTTGTTTCTGAATTAATGCACAAATAAATGCCAAACTGTATTTGAACCCTGCACTGAAAATAATGTATTTTTAACAAGCCCTCATCCTCCTGTCCATAATTCTAGACACTCTTCTCTAAAAACACATGTTGCAAATAAACATTTCAGAGGTGTTGGTCACATGCAACTTTGTTCTTTTGTACCATGCAAATGCACTGCATGGTTCAAGATAGCAGGAAAAGCACCTGTCATAGTTTAAGGCCACACATTTTCATGAAATATTATGTCAATTATGTCTAGTTGTCTTCTATCTTGAGTAACATGATTTTTATGACCCTTTAAGCACCATTTTTTACTCAGAATCTGAATTCCCATTTCCATTTCCATATCCATTTGAATTTGTTTACTAATGTTTAAAGGTGCTGTAAGCGATTTTAGTGTTCTGAAGCTTTCACATGACTGAGCTGTTGAGTTAGCTATGCCCCCTAATTCCAAAACCCTGCCCTTCAAAGATAATTTTGAGACCAAAACCGAGCAAAAGAGCAGCATTGTTTGTTCCTGTGGCTGTCAAATTCAACAGTGGTACAATAGTGCCCTCAACTGACAAACATTATGAATCACAGCCTCAATGATCCGCTTCAAATACAACACTATGATAATGAGCAAACTGATGACAGGTGAAAAGCGCCAATGTCCGCGGTCCGCAGACACATTTATGCTTGCTGTTTACAAAGTCTACAACTGTCACAGAGACCGGTGAGATTTCTCAGGACACTTATTTCATTAATATCTTTAAGGGAGTAGGAAAAGATTTTGTATACTTTTCCATGACAAAATCGCTTACAGCACCTTTAATAAAAGGAGTTTTAACTGGTAATTAATACATTTAAAATTAATTAATTATTAGATTTATCAGAAAATGCAATGGGTAATCCAAAAGTAATCAGATTAGATTACCTAATAAGTGTAATCTAAAAGATTACATTACGGATTACAATTTAAGTGGTGTAATTTGTACAGGGGATAGGTATGAGTGTTGGAGGACAACAGCGAATGAGTGTATGACAGATGAACACAATTCACATAGCTCAAGACACAATCACCAGCAAAACTCTCAAACAGCACACTGTAATCATTGATCACTATAATTATGATGAGAAACTAAAAAGAATCTAAGGTACTGCAAACAGGATAAGAACAAATTGTGAAAGTAATAGGAGTGTGGTTTACCTGTGCTTGAGTGGGATGAGAACCTATTGGCATAGATGGAGCTGCCTCTAAATGCTTTAGACAGATGTCATGGTTAGAGTTCAGGCCTTAGTTACTGACAGAGGAAGTGAAGATTACAGACAGTGTAAAATCAGGACTTACCTTGAGCGGGACCCTTTCCTTGGATGCTCTGTGATTGTCCTACAGCCAGTTTTTAAAAAGAACATACAGTGCATTCAGAAAGTATTCAGACCCCTTTCACATTTTGTTATGTTGCAGCCTTATGCTTAAATGCTTTAAATTCTTTTTTTACACATCAGTCTACACTCCATACCCCATAATGACAAAGCAAAAAACAGATTTTTGATAACTTTGCAATTTTATTAAAAAGAAAAAACTGAAATATCACAATGACATAAGTATTCAGAACCTTAACTCAGTACTTAGTTGAAGCACCTTTGGCAGCAATTACAGCCTTAAGTCTTTTTGGGTATGATGCGACAAGCTTTGCACACCTGGATTTGGGGATTATCTGCCATTCTTCTCTGCAGATCCTCTCAAGCTCTTTCAGGTTGGATGGGGACCGTTGGTGGACAGCCATTTTCAGGTCTCTCCAGAGATGTTCGATTGGGTTCATGTCCGGGCTCTGGCTGGACCACTCAAGGACATTCACAGAGTTGTCCCTAAGCCACTCTTGTGTTGTCTTGGCTGTGTGCTTAGGGTCATTGTCCTATTGGAAGATGAACTTTCGGCCCAGTCTGAGGTCCTGAGCGCTCTGGACCAGGTTTTCATCAAGGATATCTCTGTATTTTGCTGCATTCAGCTATCCTTCAACCCTGATCAGTCCTCCAGTCCCTTCCACTGAAAAACACCCCCACAGCATGATGCTACCACCACCATGCTTCACCATTGGGATGGTATTGTTCAGGTAATGAGCGGTGCCTGGTTTCCTCCAGACATGATGCTTGGAATTGAGGCCAAACAGTTCAATCTTCATTTCATCAGACCAGAGAATCTTGTTTCTCACAGTCTGAGAGTCTTTTAGGTGCTTTTTCATGTGTCATGCACTTAGGAGAGACTTCCATCTGGCCACTCTGCCATAAAGCCCAGATTGGTGGAGTGTTGCAGTGATGGTTGTCCTTCTGTAAGTTTCTCCCATCTCCACACATGATCTCTGGAGCTCAACCAGAGTGACCATCAGGTTCTTGGTCACCTCTCTTACCAAAGCCCTTCTCCCCTGATTGCTCAGTTTGGCAGGGTGACCAGCTCTAGGAAGAGTCCTGGTTTTTCCAAACTTCTTCCATTTAAGAATTATGGAGGCCACTGTGCTCGTGGGAACCTTCAATACAGCTGAAATTTTTTTGTACCCTTCCCCTGATCTGTGCCTCGACACAATCCCGTCTCTGAGCTCTGCAAGCAGTTCCTTTGACCTCATGGATTGGTTTTTGCTCTGATATGCATTTTCAGCTGAGAGACCTTATATAGACAGGTACATGTGCCTTTATAAATTATGTCCAATCAATTGAATTTGCCACCAGTGGACTACAATCAAATTGCAAAAACATCTCAAAGATGATCAAGAGAAATGGGATGCACCTGAGCTAAATTTCAAGTGTCAGAGCATTGGGTCTTATGTCAATGTGATATTTCAGTTTTTTCTTTTTAATACATTTGCAAAGTTATAAAAAAATCTGGGTTTTGCTTTGTCATTATGGGATATGGAGTGTAGATTGATGAGAAAAACATTATTTAAAGCATTTTAGCATGAGGCTGCAACATAGCAAAATGTGAACAAAATGAAGGGGTCTGAATACTTTCTGAATGCACTGGATACACTGGATAAATATGATATTGTCTTTCTTTTTATTTAGTTGTAACAGGAACCTTAAAGTCAACATGAAATAAAAATTGACATGGTCATATTGCACAACAATCATCTGAATTATTATACTGAATTAATATTTATAATAGATATTTTATTTATAATTATTTTAAATAATATGGGGGCCTTTCTCAGCAAGTATTGATATATGTGATTTTAATCGATTGACAGCCTTAATAAATTCACATCCCATCCCAGCATTTTTTGCTTGTTTAACATCATATTCACTCAGAAATTCATCAAATTAGAGGTTAAAATAGGTTATGAATGTCATTTCATGCTGACTTTCAAGTGGGTTATATTAAATGCAACAGAAAAAAGGATCAACAGGCCAAGCACCTGCACCCCAAAAAGTTACGAAAGAATCTCTTGCAAAGAATAAATAAATTTCTTGAATATCAAAGAACCAAAAGAAAACCACCACAACAGACTGTTAGAAACATCCAGAGATCCCTTAATAAAACTGCTCAATATTAGCCAGCAACCACGAGAACACAAGAACACAAGAACAGCTGTTTATGAACAAGAACCACATGAGTGATGCTTCAACATGCTGCTGTACTTACGTGCTACAGAGCTAAAGTATGGGTGACTGCTGCCTGGATCACACAGAGAGACATTTCTTTAGAAAATTAGTGGCATAGAGAGAGAATCTGTGACCAGTTGCACCAGTCAACTTAGTGCTTATTTATGCTCCACTTCTTACGCACTGCTAAATAGTTAAAAATGTAAAAAATGTACACTTACTGAGCACATTATAAGGAACACTATGTCTTAATAAAGTACTCGACATGGTCTTCTGCTGTTGTAGCACATCTGCCTCAAGGTTTTACATGTTGTGCATTCTGAGGTGGTATTCTGCTTGATTTCATCCCGCTACAATTGTACAGTGGTTATCTGAGTTACCGTAGCCTTTCTGTCAGCTCGAACCAGTCTGGCCATTCTCCGATGACCTCTCTCATCAACAAGGCATTTCCGACCACAGAACTGCTGCTCACTGGATGTTTTTTGTTTTTTGCAACAGTCTCTAGAGTGTATAGGGAATGATGTGAAAATCACAGGAGATCAGCAGTTACAGAAATACTCAAACCAGCCCATCTGGCACCAACTATCATGCCACAGTTTAAATCACTAAGATCACATTTTTTCCCCATTCTGATGGTTGATGTGAACATTATCTGAAGCTCCTGACCCGTATCTGATGATTTTATGCATTGCACTGTTGCCACACGATTGGATGATTAGACAATTACATGATTAAGTAGGTGTACAGGTGTACCCAATAAAGTGCTCAGTGAGTGAATATTGAACGATGCTGAATGTTTTGCTTTATGATTATATTCACACATTTGATCAGTAAAGTTAAACATCATATAAATTGACTATGCATTTGTTTAAGGAGAACTCATGACCTTCTAGTTAAAGAAGTTTTCACATGCCTTGCGTCAGCATTGCCAAATATATTGAACTCTATGGAGTGAAGCATCAGTGTCGCCCCTGATGCAAATTTTTTGGTCCCACTTTATTTACTTTATTAGGTGTCTTTTGCTAATATGTACTAACATTAAAAAACATACAATAAAATGTATTTACTGTGTAGCTTCATTTTATTAAGGTACTGAAGTTAAGGTACAGGTAGGTTTAGAATTAGGTTTAGGGGTTAGGGTAAGTGTAAGGTTAGGGGTTTGGTTAACAGAGTAATTACAAATGTAATTAAATGCAGGTACTTTTTTTTTTTCTTTTCACCCCTTTTTCTCCCAATTTGGTATGCCCAATTCCCAATGTGCTTTTAAGTCCTCATGGTCACATAGTGATTCGCCTCAATCTGGGTGGCGGAGGACAAATCCCATCTGCCTCCGTGTCTGAGACTGTCAATCTGTGCATCTTATCATGTTGCTTGTTGAGTGCGTTGCCATGGAGACATAGCATGTGTGGAGGCTTCACGCCATCCACCGTGGCATCCATGCTCAACTCACCATGCACCCCACCGAGAACAACCACAGCTCCACCCACCGAGAACCACATTACAGCGACCATGAGGAGGTTACCTCATGTGACTCTACCCGCCCTAGCAACCGGGCCAATTTGGTTGCTTAGGAGACCTGGCTGGAGTCACTCAGCACACCCTGGTATTTGAACTAGCGAACTCCAGGTGTGGTAGCCAGTGTCTTTACCACTGAGCTACCCATGCCCCCTTAAATGCAGGTACTTTAAATGCAAGTACAATGCAACAACATGTAATAAGTACATGGTATCAGATTCTTAAGTACACTGTAGTTTGAGACATCTAATATAAAGTGGGTCCAATTTTTCAAACAATTTTAGCATTGCTGGTGACCTTGCGAACATTCTGCCAATGATTACCAGGCAATTTGCATACATGCAAGGACTGTCTTTGCGGTGACAGGTTTTTCAACCAAAGTGAGTATCACACAGATTTTTGCCTCACTAATGTCTTTTAGAGTATAAAGCAGCAACAACAAATATTTTAAAACTGTTCAACTGTTTGAAGAGATATTAAATGTTTCATCATTTTATTCATAAATATTTACCTTAGTTTCCAAGCATTCAGAGTCCTCAGTTCTCGAACTAATATAAATTCACCAAGAACATCCTAAGACCTTAATGTAAACGAAGCCTCTTATTTCTTTCTGCAATAAATTAATGTATTAAAGCAATTGCCAGGACTTGTATTCTTCAAAGTCCAAATACATGTTTCCAGTTTTTCTGTGCACAACTCCTGTTTTCTAGCCTTGCAAATACATAAAAACGCCCCCTCCGTGTTACTATCTGCAACATTTGTCAAGTGGAGGGCAAAGTGGTGCTTGACTCTGGCATTGAGTGGAGGGTTGCCTCTCTGATGTGAGTGATGTGGAAGCCGAGATCAAAATGATCAAAGAATGGTCTGATATTACTATAAGAGAGAGTTGTAATTAAAATAGTTTGGAAGATCAGGGGACACAATCCAGTGCAAACAGATTCATTCACTTGATTACAGCAGCGGTTCTCAAATTTTTTTTTGGTCCATCCCCTTTGAAACTAGAAAACTTGAGGGTTCCCCACACTTTGAGAAGCACTGATTGCTCACCTGCCTCGCGGAATTTATGAACAGTGACTCGTGGCTTGGCTGATGTGGTGGTGGGTGGGGCTGTGGTGGTGGGTGTGGTCACTGGAGTGATTGTGGGTGGAGCTGTGGTTGTCATGGTGGTGGTTGGCTCTGGAGCTGTTGTCCCGGGAAACACTGTGGAGTCTGAGGAAGCTTTAGAAACATGGACAGATTATGAGACATCTGCCACAGTTGCTTATATTTTTATATTCTATTTTATATCTTCAGTGCACTAGTATTTGTAGCAGATCATATCAGATCCTAATTCATCCCAAGATCTTATAAAAAGCACTGACCCGTTTTCACTATGGTGGGTCTTGAGGGGGTGTATTCCAGACTGGAGGGATAGATCACCCCTTTGTTTGGTTTTCCCACTGACACACACAACCAAAATCAGGAGAAATTAATATCAGGTCTTCTTCAAAGAGTGTAAGAAGATTTTAGAATCTTTTTTTATGACAGTTTTACTATATTCACAACAACTGAAGAAACTTTGTTAGCGGAAAATATGGTTACCACTGAAAAAAAATTGTGCAGGATGTTTCTCATTATTTCATTAATTTACACTTTGTCACTTTTTTGCTATATGGTGTCAGTTTAACGATAACTTCAGTTGTTTTTCAGGAGTGTTCAGAATAATGACGACTGTACCAGAGACAGAAAATGACTCTCTCCAGCTGGTTAAGGACAGTGATCGGACACCGTTGGCAAAGCTGCCCTTGTAGGATGCCTGACCGTCCATCTTTCTCACAATTACCTTTCCTCCAGAGTTACTGATGACCCCACTGGCAACACAAATAACAGCAAAAACATGTGAGATATTTACCTGTTGGTTACACAGTTATTTAGGTTTTAAAGGATCAGGTTGCTTTAATAGTTTAGAGCAACCTGTAAGGATATATAGGACAATGGCAGCACTTTCTAGTAAGCCATCTATGTATATTGGATATTTATTTATAAAAGTGGTGCACAACAGAATCACAGACTGAATGAAATATGCATTGTGACTCAAATTTGACTGAGATCTAATTACAAAATGTGTTTGATCTTATCCAGAGGAGGTCTATAAAATCTAAAGATAATCATGTCTGCATTGTAGTCACTTACTTAGTGCTGTATGCAAAAGTATAGCCATGTCTGACCATATTATCAACTTTTTTTCTGTGTCTGTGCTATTTCTTTGTGGGGGTTGTCACTTTTATTGAAAGGAGACTGAAGAAGGACAACATCATAGGGTCAAAGGGAATCAGGACATAAGGCCTGAATCATGAAGTTATTTGAACAAACTCAGAGTTGCAGAATAGGTTTCAGGTTGACAAAACCAGACAGAACCAAACTGGTTTAGATAGGGTTCAAACAAACTTAAGATGCTCACTATGAACCTTCTATGTCAACTCAGAGTTTGATCCTGAGGTCATGATTAAACCTGAAGCATGTGCACATGAATGAGTGATCTCTACAATGACCAGCTAATTGCCTAAAACAAGGAGAGATTCAGCATGATTTACTTCTCCACTGAAGGTCAAGGGATCATTATAAAAATATTAGGATTTAAACATTTAGGCTGCAAGAAAAAACACAGCCACTGCACGGAAGCTTGAGATGGCTGCTGGAAAACATTACTGATTGTAATATATAAAAATATCAATGGATATATCAATGCCTTCATTAATTTATAGATTCACAATAAGAACATACAGTCTTTTAAATTTTAAAAGCATAAAAATCTTTATACAATGTTCAGTGAAGCATGATATCTGCTTGCAATCTGTTATGCAGAAGAAGACCTGCTCCAGAGCAGGTTAGCCGTGTAGCACAAGTTACCATTGCAAAAACAGAACTACCTTCTTAAGACCCAAAAAAAAAATAAAAAAAAAATGATAAACTAAACTCAAACTTACCCAGGCAACCAGTGAAACCTTCTGATGCAAACCAGAATTAAATCCAAATCTACTTCATGAGCACCACAGAACGACTGTGCACTAACTGCTACACAACGGCTCCAACAGTTTGTTTGTTTCCAAGAAACTAATACAATACCCCCAGCAAAGAAATTACTGACAATTTTGTGAATTTCAATCCATGGTAATTCATTTATTTGTATAATTTAATAAAGTGAATAAGGGAGCAACTGTGGCGCATACTGTACAGCACTTGCAACCTTCCTCTTGTTCCACCAGTGTTATTTTGCTTATTCATCTATGTCAGATGAAGACAGATTTTAACTTATAACCTGTAATTAAACAACCATGAGCTCTTCTGAACACATGACTAATGATCAGGAAATAAAGTTACAAGATTCTCACAAATCAGGGGAAGATTGAAAGAGATCTGATCACTCCCTGCTTGTGATTTTCACAGTGCCTTACATAAAGAGTTCCCACACTTGACCAATGAATTCCCATAGCTTTTCCATGACTTTTTCACAATGACTAATTTTGTAGAGATTGCTGTGGTGTTTTTTCCATCAGTAAGTCGGGTACCACCACTTGGATTGGTTAAACAATTACACTTATTAGTGTACTGATGTAGTCACGCTGGCTTGCAGGCAAGTTTTACTCTACACAAGCACTTACAATAACTTGCCAATGAAATATATTAGAGCAGACCAAAAACACAAATTTCATATTCACTTTAGATATTCCCATTACTTTTTAAAGATTTTACTTATTTCCATGACTAGCAATCACAATATTAAGATTTCCAGAGATTTCCAGATTTTCCATAGCCGTGGGAACACTGTATCACTGAGATAAGAACTGCTGAAATAAACACAACATGCAAAATCTCTAATAAAACTGCTCGGTCAGGTTAGGACAGGTTCAGAATGCTGAAAAAAGCTCAGGTGGTTCTCTCCGTACCACAAAGAACAAAGAACTGCACGGGCATCTTGATTTCTGTTGTGCAGAACTTCTGCAGGTGGCACAAGTTGGGAATGGACTTATTGGGACTTATTGTGTAGGTAGAGGGGAAATTTAATTCAATCACTGTCCACATGTCAGGTGTGGAAGAGAGACTCAGACTGCAGACTGACGCAGCACTCATGTTACATAAGGTAGCCTATAATCAGATTTATGTGTCTTCACGTTAAATTAATTATTTACATCACTTTGCCTTTTCTTTTCCTCTATAACTACAGCAATCCAATGATACTGATAATTACTGTAAATTCTCTCAAAATTCATGTACATTTAGCCTAATAATTTTAATTTGCAGACAACATCACATGGCCACAAAAAGATGGTTCCACCTGTTGAGTACCATGGCTTTAGATTTTTAGGCGGTTAATGGTTTGAACTCACCTGTGAATGGCAGCATTGCAGATACTGGATATGGAGGCAAACACACTCGTCCCATACACCCTCTCCTTGGTCTCCCTACAGTTAGCAGGACACTTAGCAATAAACTCTGGGAGATTGATCTTCCCTGCCCGCACATCACACTCTATAGCCGGCACAACTGAAAAAGCAGAGGCAATGTAAGATAAACACTCACTGCATGTCATGTGTTCTCATGTCACTTGACTTATTTTAGTTGCAGTTACCTAGTTTTGGCTTTTTGTTCTTTCCATTTGGCTTTGCCCCACAACAAGTCAGTAGAATTGCTAGGAACACAGAACATAATACAAAAGCAAATTATGAGACCACATAATCCAAGTGCATACAGTCTCGAAAAAACACCTTTCCAATGCCAGAGGAAAATAAGGCCAAAATAGTTTCAGTAGTAGGTGTAAAACTACAAACAGAAATATTGCTTAAGGGCTTTGTATTGCTATTATTCAATCTTTCCCCCTCTAACTCTATGACGTTCAGGTAATTTTGTATCACATTGAATGATCCATCAAGCTGAAGTGTGATAAAGCAATAGTGCTCCAGCATTTTGAAAAACATCTGCTGATTTCTTATTGTGTGCACAAATTCCACAAGTTTGCAATTACTACAACAATTTTGTCCTGAGGCTACATAACATTATTTTTAACCATATTTATATATTTAAAAATATATATATACATTCTATAGACTACATTAAATTATACAGGCTACATAAATTATTTCCCCTAAAATGAGGTATATGAGTGTCTGTCAAAACCTCACAATTACCTTCACATCGGCCAACAGAGTCAAATCTCTATTGCCAACTACTGGTACTACTCAAAACCTAGCAAAACAAAAAACATTTACATTTAACAGTAAAAAGTTAAACAATTAATAAAATATGAACAAAAATATTCACAAAACCCATTAATGTATTTGACAATGAGCCCGTTTATATGCACACAAATATGCTGATAACTCTGATAAAATCTGCTTATTTAAAAAAACAGACAAAGCAAGAAAACAGTGTTTACATGAGATTTGAAATAATCAAATTATTCTCTCCTTTTGACTTCAAAATGTGAAGAGGCACGTGCACAACACGTGCGTACATTGGATAAGCCTTACGCCAGTAAAGGTGTTTACATGCAACGTGAAATTAGGGTAATGGGCAAAAATCTACCTGTGTCCACCAGTTTATTCTTAAGCTGTTATGACCATACACCAATAAAGGAAATACATTAAAGTTGTTTACATGACCACACATGTTGTCGGTCAAATGCACTCAATCATTCTATCATGCTTTGTAAAATATGTGTGGCTGTGTATTGACTATCCTAAGTAAATTCTGGTCTCAGGATGAGGCTTATCATTCATGAGCAGTTTTATTAATATAAAGGGGATTTTGAAAACAGTAAAAGGAAACACTTATGTTGTTTAACCAGGCTGTCTATGAACACAAACAGGAATATGACAGATGACTACAAAGATATCATAGAAACACACTAGGATTGTCATGATAAACTTCTGGTATCATGAATTAGGCATGACTACCATCATGTAGTCCTGATGATGGCGTAGTCCAAAGATCCTTTACAGTGGTTGTTGTGACATGAAATGTGGAAATGTGGTAGTTAGAATGAAGTGGCAGGCAGTAAAACTACTGGGACTACTAGACAGCCAAAGTCCTTTGTAGCCACACAAGTTGATCTAGTTGAAGGGCAGCAGCAGATATCTGGTGGCAGTTAGCCTAAATTCTGAATGGTTCTGCAGGTATGGCAGGTATTTCTCCAAATCCCCCACTAGAAGCTCTGAAGACTCTCCAGACCACAGGAACAATGGGGGTTAGTATCCCAGGACACATTGGACTGAATGAGCTAGTTAGAGATTTCTAGTATGCATTCAGCCCAGGGTGAATCCACTTTCACTGTAATTGGCTGTAGAATGTTCGAAGGACAGTCCCATTTGGTGGTTCTTTTCCACTGGCCCAGTGGGACTGGTGGTGATAACCAGCAGGTAATCCTTTAATGGGAATCAACGTACAGGCTTGGAGATGAATCCTATAATCACAGCAGGTTGTCCTTGCGATTATGCAGGAAAATTAGTAATAAAAATCAACAGCTACACTACAGTATGTGGCCAAAAGTATGTGGACACCTGAACACCACAACCATATGTACTTGTTTAACATTCAATTTAAAAAAACAAAGGCATTGTTCCCTCCATTTGCTGCTACAAAAGCTTCCATTCTTCTAAGAGAGAGCTTTCCACTAGATGTTTGAACATGGCTGTGGGGATTTGCTCCCATTCCGAAACAAGAGCATCATTGAGGTCAGGCACTAATGTTGGGCAGTGGGACATCCATCCGATCCATCCAATATCGAGGATGCATCAGACGGTGACTTGTGAGCAAGAGCACGGTACTACAGTAGCAGATGAAGGACATTGTCGTAGTGTTTTACCCACTGATATATCAGTGGTTTTACCTCAAGAGATTCCCACTGTAAGCTGATGGCTCATGAGAGTTGTTATGCTCTGTCAATATTTGTTGTTTTGTTGGGCATCATTTTAATATGGTAATAAACACATGAAGGAAACGAGTGTTTACAGACTTAATACTTTTTACGTGTCAGCAGCCATATCACCCTGTAGCTCTAGACAAGTTGCCCACTAAAGCTAAGCAATGTTGAGCCTGGTCAACACATGGATGGGTAAAATTAAGGTTGCTGCTGGAAGAGGAATTAGTGAGGCCAGCTGAGGGTGTTCACCCTGCAGTGTGTGTGGGTCCTAACACCCCAGTATAGTGATGGGGACACTATACTGTAAAAAGGCACCGTCCTTCAGATGAGACGTTATAACCGAGGTCCTGACACTCTGTGGTCACTAAAAATCCAAGGGCACTTCTCGCAAAGAGTAGGGGTGTAACCCTGGTGTCCTGGCCAAATTCCCCCCATTGGCCCTTATCAATCATGGCCTCCTAATAATCCCCATACCTTAATTGACTATATACTGTACTCTTTCCTCTCCACCAATAGCTGGTGTGTGGTGATCGTACTGGCGCACTATGGCTGCCGTGGCATCATACAGGTGGATGCTGCACACTGGTGGTGGAGAAGAGTCCCCTGTTCTGTATGTAAAGTGCTTTGAGTGTAGTGTCAGAAATGCGCTATACAAATATAACATTCTGTAAGGGGGTTCCGTGGAAAGGAGGAGGTGAGAACCGGCTTGACAACTTAAATAATAATTTAATAAACAACTTTTTAGCACTTCTCAGTGGAAGGAGGCGAGAAGCAGTTTTCCTGGTTCAGGTAAGCGTTTTTATTTTCCTCTCTGTAGCACATACACACTCTCAAGGCTTTTTACGTTGTTCGATAACACAGTCTAAAAAAATCCACAAACTAGTTCACAAAATAAACTCTCAATTTTGTAATAATAACTCTTGGCTTCACAGTCCGTGCCCAGGCTCTCACTCGTCTAAATGCTGTGTGGCTCTATTTATGCCGCTCTCCCCATGCTCACTGAAATTAGAGACAGGTGTTAGACATAATTTAACTCAGGTGTAAGTGCCCTTACCGCTTTCTCTCTCTCCGGAGAGATGCTTGACCACGCCCCCGCTGCCACAAACTTAAACAAAAACACACAACTATAAACACACAGTACAGCTGCCTGTCATTCTCTCTCTCTCTCGAACTGTCGTCCCCTGCCGCCTTTATCCCTCGTGCGCCCCATCAGGCTGATTAGGGACCGGGCGTGCGTCATTCCAGCCCGGCCCCGCCCTCCTCGGCTCGACACATTCATTCATTCACTAGTCCTGCAAAACCTCATTGGTGTGATGATAATTATGCTGTCACTGGTGTGTGATAACGCCAGTAGTTCTCTCACTACCTTCACATGTGCTGTGATGGTTAATTGCGCAACAGGAAGATCGCAAGTCCGTTCTTTACATTCTTAGAATTGAGAAACACCCCATGTCTTCAGAATCGAAATTAGAGGTATGGGTGAGAAGTCCTTTTTTACTATAAATTCTCCTCCCTGCCCAGTAGGTGGCGATTTGCACAAAAGATAACGAATCGCCAAAAACAAAAGAAGAGGAACGCTTTGGAGAGAAGAGCGCTTAGGTGGGCTGTGTGAAAGTGGAAATGTATCTAAAAAAAAGGACTTTTGATATATTGATTACAATATTTCAATTATTTGAAATATTGATCTGTTTCTTGCTGGGACTGTTTTTTCTTATAATGATATCACTCTCCAATATTATTTGATAGGCACACACTCTCTTTGCGTTTTCAAGCGAATCGGAGGCACTAACAGGTGATGCGGTCAGCGGGTTCCTCAGCTTGACATTTTCATGACAACGCCGTTATCATGTACACAAAACAAAAAAAATTAAGATGATAAAGATGACAAAATCCTAGATTAATTTGTTTGTCTCAGTTTAATATAAACTATCAGAAAGACTGAGGGGTGCACACAACGTTTTAAGACCTTTGCACAAAGGCGGCAACGTGAATATGAGGCGAATCACCGACGAATGGCCCTGGTAGCATATTCACACCTTTACAATAGGTGCCGTTAATCAGCAAACAATTTACCCCAGTATGGTAGGTGGCTCATTGCACCTTTGAGCTGATACGCCCTCCGCCCATCTCTACAAGCTGCAGCAGCGATGACAAGTGTGATGTTGATTTGCTCAATGAGAAAGAAAACTTTTGAGACACTTCACAAACTATTTCAGTTCACCTGCTTGACAAGTTGACTGACAGTATTACCATGTATACACAGTCTGAGGGGTGATAAGAAATAATCGAGAGTAAAAAATAATATTAAAGGTTAAAACGTTATCATTTGGAACAAAATGATATGCCACAGTCACGCATTCTGTATATTCTGTATATACTTGTGTTAAGTGCAATTGTTTAAAATCGCTGCTTAATGCACACTTATAATGACTGTTAAAGCAAATGTTTGACTGTATCTTATTGCCATGTACATCTACTTTTGTTATATTTGCTCAAAACCCTGCATGTTACAAATTAATCGTGATGAAATTTAAATGCACCAAGAGTGCAAGCAAAAAAGCAGATCTCAACAAACAAAACCCATCTTCTGGCTGACCCATTATTAGATACTTTAATACTGCTAACGACAGATGAGGCTGTTAACGACTATTAAAAATAGCACAGCAATAAAGATTTTGTTTTTTGGTATTCAAAGGCACATGGTGCACCGCAAGTCAAAGCAATAGTATTAATATTATTAATATTTGGTGAAGATAAACACTTAAGATCTGCACATTTGTTTATTAAAAAAGGTGATACAAAAGGCAAATATGCTGCGATATACAGTATATTATATTAGAGATATAAGAGAACTCACTTAAGATTAAATGCATAGGCCAAACAATGCAGCAATATGAAATAAATTATGAAAACAATCCACACAAGATCAGATCATTTTTAAAGTGGATACAAGGCAGTGGTGCAGCAATATCATTTTTATAGAACCTATAACAGATATTTTTTTTTTTTTTTTTTTTAAAGCATTTGATGCAAATGAGCTATACACATCCTCACTGCTGGTATAGGATTTCTTCCTCGAGTTACTTCAGTGTTAAATGTCGGTGGTCAAAACAACTTTCTGTGCTTTAGTGCAGTTGTGCTGGTTCTGGTAACTGCAACGACTTCTGACACGTGATCTAAAGCTTATATATTGGTCAGGACATTTCTTCGCTGGGCAAAGAAAAGAAAAATCGACACACTCACCGAAAAAAGAAAAGCTTTGCTTTGTCAACGCAAATGTTTGCTCCAGGTGAGAATGGCTCATTTGGAATCCATTGTTTTGATTCAAAATATTGATCGCAGGGAGAAATTGCACCACAAATTCACGTTTTGGTGTGCAAAGGCCTTTACGTGGCCAAGAACAAAGAAATTAGTCACTCATAATAATGAAATAAGACAACATGTTGGTCACAGCACCCGCAGTTAGTGAAAACACAACCAAAACTCTGTTGAAAACAAGACGAAAAGCAGTTTTCATCAACAGATGAAAAGCAAGTTAGTAAGATTTATTTCTACAATTTGAGAGTGCACGTTTGTATGCATGTTCAAATGTTTAATTTCTGTTAAATAGTTTTTTTTTGAGTCTGTGAAAGAATAATAATGATTAATGTAAGACTCTCAATCTCACAATTGTTATAGTCATTAAAAAAAGTGTATATATCAACGGATAGAATAATTCGCACGGTTTTGTAAGTATGGGTCCCAGGTAAACACAAAATGCCATTTTGGTTCCTTGGCCAAGAAAGTTTAAGAACCCCTATTCTCCTGGAATAGGTAGAATGCCCTGTCCAGTGGTTCAACAGGTTCTTGCATGCATATTGCACATTTAAAACGAGTAAGGTTTATAAGTCAAGTCATTTTTATTTATATAGTGCTTTTTACAGCACACATTGTTTCAAAGCAGCTTTACAGAAAATGATGCTGTAATGTCTGTTATGTTTTAAGTCCTCATTGAGCAGTTCAAATGAAAAATGTAATAAAAAATCCTGCTTTAAAAAATACTTGTCTTTAGGCCCCCAGTTAGCAAGCCAAATGCAACAGTGGCAAGGAACCCAAAACTCCATAAGACGTTAGTTAACATCCATTCCACTGTGTCCTTGAATTTCAGCAATCATTTATTTAAATGATTGACAAAGGTGACAAAGTGCCAGCTGTAGATGACTAGATGTAGAGACCTAAAGAGACCCGAGAAGCAGCACATATTCAACTTCAGATATTCCCATTAATTGACAAGAGACCCAGGCAGACCCATGCTGTCCTCACCTGGGCAGATACCTGATTCTTCCCAAATCTCATTTAATTAAATGGTTCAGTTTTAAGATGTGGACAGCACCCTGGATGATCATATAGCACCCTCTTATACTCTTGACATTGGAGCCTATGGATGTTCAATGGAGGGTTTGGACCAGTTGAATGGTCACAGGTGCCACAGACATTTTAAACTTGCGGCAAATTGTCCATTGTTGCCAAAGGTTTGCCGGAGGTTCACCACTATCAGCGAAGAGCTGCAAGCTTCTGGCAAACATTTTTCTAATTTGCATGTGAAAATAACGAGAGGCACATATTGATATTTATTTTTAAATAGAAACATATTGTTACACTTTATTGCATTATTCAATGTTTATGTTAAATCAGCAGTTGTCTTCATTTCTGAGTAGTTTCCTAGTCCTGGTTTAATCAGCATTTGTGATGTGGGCAGTAAGCCCACTGCTTTCACTAAAAAACCTTTTCTGTTAATATACTGACAAAAAGAGTTCCCCATCTGTCACTCACTCGACGTTGTGTCGATGTAATGACACTAGGGGTCACTCTTGGGAGCCCGAGACACCTCTGGTTTTTGATAAAAGGCCAATGAAAATTGGTGAGTGGTATTTGCATGCCAATCCCCTGGACATATGGGTATAAAAGGAGCTGGTATGCAACCACTCATTCAGATTTTCTCTTCGGAGCTGAACGGTCATGCTCACTGAGCTGAATTACTACTATTCATTCACCTCTGCTGGATCTGACGGCGCATCTCAGCGGCTTCTCCCTCCTCTGCACTGGTGCACTGCAGAGAACGCCCCTGGGCGCTTCGGCAGAAAAAAGAGAGTATATTTTCTGAAAGAGTTTATTTCTCTAAAAGAGTATATTTCTCTAAAAGAGTGGCACACACAGAACGTCTTTTTAAAGATGCCTTTCCGATTGTGTGTTATTCCTGGTTACGGTCGTTATCTCTCAACTTCGGATGGTCATGATCGCTGCCTTTCGTGTCTGGGCGCGACCCACACAGAGGCAGCGTTTGTGGATGGTTCATGTTCTCACTGCGAGAACATGAGCACGGCAACGTTGCGGTCGTGGCTTGCTTTCATAGGAAAGCAAGCCACCCCAGCAGCTCCCCGCCTCGGTCCTTCTACCTACGAGTTTGAGGCCAGCACGACTAGCACTGGGGGTGATTTGGGGACCCCAATGGGATCGCCTCCGCCGGGTATCCCCCCGCGGACCTCCCATTCCCCAGCACGCTCGTCTGCCCCAGTCGGGCTTCCGGATGAGTCTGCCGGCTCATCTCACGGCGAGTCTGGCCTCTTGTTCGGAGCCTGCGAAGATGATGAGCTCTCAAGCGCAGCATCGGAGAGCGGGCTTGTCCAGTCGGACGCAGAAGCCTCAGCTGGGCTCCCCCCCTCAGGGACAATTGCCCAGTCACAGGCTGATGCAGAGATGATGGACATACTTTCCCGGGCGGCCGCGAGCGTTGGGTTAAAGTGGAACCCTCCGCTCTCCCCTGAACCCTCGCAGCTCGATGATTGGTTCCTGGGCTCACGGCGCCACTCAAAGCAGCCATGCCCCGCTCCAGTGCCCTTCTTCCCGGAAGTGCACGAGGAGCTTTCGAAATCATGGGGGGCACCTTTTACTGCCCGGCCCTGATTCCTCAGTTCCCCCGCCCTCACTACCCTCAATGGCGGGGTGGCCAGGGGCTATATGGCGATCCCCCCGGTGGATAAGGCGCTCGCGGTGCACCTATGCCCGCAGAGCGCCGCCACCTGACGCGGACGCCCTAAGCTCCCGTCCAAGCCCTGTAGGTTCACGTCGTCCCTGGCGGCTAAAGCCTACAGCACTGCTGGACAAGCCGCCTCTGCCCTGCACGCCATGACTCTCCTGCCGGTCCACCAAGCCAAGGCGCTAAAAGAACTGCACGAGGGTAGTTCCGCCCCAGATCTGATGCAGGAACTGCACTCGGAGACTGACCTCGCTCTCCGAGTGACGAAGGTCACGGCGCGGTCTCTCGGGCGCACGATGGCCACATTAGTGGTCCAGGAGCGCCACCTTTGGCTCAACCTGGTTGAGATGGGTGAGGCCAACAAGACACGGTTCCTTGCTGCCCCCATTTCCCAGGCTGGCCTATTAGGCAACACCGTCGAGGACTTTGCCCAGCAGTTCTCGGCGGTGAAGCAGCAGATGGAGGCTATCCGGCATATCCTGCCCCGGCGCGGCAGGATAGCAGATGCCACTCGTCTCACAGTTGCCCGCTAAGAACCCACGGAGGTCGTCAAATGCCCCTGAGACAGGCGACCCAGGGTCGAAGAAACCCACTCACCTGGAGCTGGTAAGAAGACCACTCCATCCCCCGGTGGAGGGCCGGGTGGAGAATCTTTTGTTGCCTTTTTGTTAGATTTCGCCACATGCCCAAGTGGCTGCAGTACCAAACAGTTCAGCAAAAGAGCGGTTTCCTTCTTCCCTGGGTCACATACCCAGTGTGCACAGTCGTCCTTGGTGAAGGACGAAAACGCTGCTACCATGTACGTGGAGATCGCTACCCTCCTACGGAAGGGCGCGATAGAACCTGTCCCTCCGGCCGAGATGAAGAAGGGGTTTTACAGCCCCTACTTCATCGTTCTGAAAAAAGGCGGTGGGTTGCGGCCAATCTTGGGCCTGTGAGTACTGAACCAGGCCTTACACAGACTCCCGTTCAAGATGCTGACACAAAAACGCATTCTGGCGAGCGTCCGGCATCAAGATTGGTTCGCGGCAGTAGACCTGAAGGACGCATACTTCCACGTCTCGATCCTTCCTCGACACAGACCCTTCCTGCGGTTTGCATTCGAGGGTCAGGCGTATCAGTACAAGGTCCTCCCTTTCGGCCTGTCCCTGTCTCCTCACGTCTTCATGAAGGTCGCAGAAGCAGCCCTTGCCCCGTTAAGGGAAGTGGGCATTCGCATTCTCAACTATCTCGACAACTGGCTAATCCTAACTCACTCACGGGACATGTTGTGCGCACACAGGGACTTGATGCTCTCACACCTCAGCCGACTAGGGCTTCGGGTCAACTGGGAAAAGAGCAAGCTCCTCCCGGTTTAGAGCATCTCTTTCCTCGGTTTGGAGTTGGACTCAGTCTCTATGACAGCGCGCCTCACAAACAAGTGCGCCCAGTCAGTGCTGGCCTGTTTGAAGGCGTTCAAACAGAAAACAGTGGTTCCACTGAAATTTTTTCAGAGGCTCCTGGGGCATATGGCATCCTCAGCGGTTGCCCCCCCGCTTGGGTTGATGCATATGAGACCGCTTCAGCACTGGCTTCAGACTCGAGTCCCAAGATGGGCATGGCGCCACGGGACACATTGCGTGGTCATCACGCCGGTCTGTAACCGTCTTTTCAGCCCTTGGACCGACCTCTCGTTTCTATGGGCAGGTGTTCCCCTAGAACTGGTCTCCAGGTGCGTGGATGGGCCCGCGACTGCATTTGGCACATAAACTGCCTCAAGTTGTTGGCAATTCTGCTCGTCCTGCAGAGGTTTCGGCCGTTGGTCCAGGGCAAGCACGTGTTAGTTCGGACAGACAACACGGCAACGGTAGCATGTCAACCGCCAAGGCTTCGACCTGTGGCTTACGGGCTACTGTTATGATGTGCGAATTTCACTGCGTTCTCTCTTTGGTGGACGTCAACGTAGTGACTTGGCACCTCTCTGTAATATTTAGATGAAAGCGTTAGGAGTTAAATAACAACAACAACAAATTTTAAGCAGACTATAGTAAATTTACCAACCCTAATTCACTCTTAAGAGCACTTTCACACCACACTGGCTTATGTTTGGCAAGTTTTGAGAAGTAAATTTTCAAAAGAACCAAACTTTGAAGTAAGGATTCAAGTTATTACTTTGGATTCTTATGCATACACACTGTGACAGAACTGGCACGTAGGATTCCTCACACGGGGCACCAATTATTATGTAGGGCTTTACTGGTTGTTTAGATCAGTGTTACTATCAGAAATAATTAATAATTATTTCTGTAGTTATTAATTCATATTTAAATTAATCAATTGAATCTAACTCATTAAAACCTCATATGGGGCTCCAGTAAATGTAGTGTGCTACGTTTAGGAGCAAGTTTGGTTATTAGCAATAATTAATAATTATCAAAGATAATTATTAATTATTAATATCAATAGAACATTGATGAGAATCAATGTTTTTTTTTTAAATCCTTTAAATCAACAATTATCAAAGATAATCGTTAATTGTTAACATCGATGAAACATTAATTAAAATTAACACTAGCTTATTGATCATTCAAATTCAACAATCATCAAGGATAATTATCAATTATCAAAAATCAATAGAATATTAATAAGGATTAACATTGACGGGGCACCACCCTGAAATCAGGGACTAATAACCAGATACTAAAACAGTCTCAATATTAGATTGTTTTCTTAGGAAAATCGACATCCGAAGAATATCGATTTTCGGGAAAAAAAACAATGAATGAAGGTTTGAATCCGAGCACTGACATCCCGTCAGCATGACACAGGTGTATGCAAAACAAACCAAAACACTTCTCTTTGTAATATAACAAAGTTTATTTATGCAGTAATATCAATTAATAATTAATACAGTGCAGTCAATAAACTTCCGACTTACAACTACAAACTAAACAGTGATATGATTAGATATGGAAATAAAAATAATCCTGTAACACATAAGGTGTGTGTGTGTGTGTGTGGGTGTGGGTGTGTGGTTAGTACGAGAAAGAGAGAGATGACGGCCCTAAAGCTGATTTCGCGATCGTGGGAGAGAAAGCAGCTGTTAGTTCATCGCTCAGAGACGCTGTGGACGGCTTGTAAACAGTCCCGCGTTATTTGACTCTTTAATGGATGAACTCAGTTGCTGTCTCACCCGCGATGGCGAAATTGCACAACAGTCCAATTTGGTTGGACCACAATACAGCAAAACAAATTCGTGATAATTAATACCCTGAGTATTAATAATGAGCGGACATGGCGGTCCGTAAACTGTACAAGCAAAAAAACCTTGAAACACAAGAATAACACACTATAATATTCTATCTCTGCCCAGACGTAAACCTCATACTTGAATTGCAGGAGGACACAGGTAGAATGTGGTTTCCTCCGTCCTTTAACTCTGACCTGGTTCCTTGAGGCTTGGGTGATGACGGGAGGCCGTTTCCTCGCTCTGTCGGCGGGCGGTATGGCTGTTGATTCTCGGCGGGCTGGCAGAGAACTCAGAAATGTCGACTTGATTGAAGATGGAAGAGAAATCTTTAATCTCTTCACTTCTGTAGGCAAACGGATGAAGATGCGAATTGCTCAGCGGTCTCCTTCGGATCCGTTAGAATGTTCGGTTGAACACAGAGTAATCTCAACTCGTCCAGCGAGATGGAGATTGTATGGCCACAGTTTCAAGTCGACATTACTTCCTTGTGCCACAAGGTTGCACCTGAGAGCAGCGAAGAGCTGCGTCCACGCTGCAAACAAAGTTGCTGGAAGCAAATCCCGAAAGCATTTCAGAGGTATTTCAACTCCTGATGATGTCATGTTTGAGGGACATTCTGTTGTGTGCCTCATCCAATAGGAGTTGAGAGTTTGATCCTTTAGTGAGCAAGTCTTCATGGGATTTGTAGAGTGTTTTGGACTCCCTTTGTTTGATTTTGGCGCGATTTTTATCAGTAAGATTTACGACTTGGAATGTGGGGGCTTGAGTTAGGTTTTTACGACTGTGTTAGGCCTGCCTTTGTCTTCTATCTGAATTCATGAGGCCCAACAAAACGTCATGGTTACTTGCATAACCTCGTTGTGTCGATGTAGTGACACTAGGGGTCACTCTTTGGAGCCCGAGAGACCTCTGGTCTTTGATAAAAGGCCAATGAAAATTGGCGAGTGGTATTTGCATGCCACTCCCCGGACATACGGGTATAAAAGGAGCTGGTATGCAACCACTCATTCAGGTTTTATGCTGAGAAGCCGAGACCAGGTCCGGCCATTTCAGCGGGTAGTTCAGCGTTGTGGCAGGAGGGACACAATGTCTCGTTCCCTCCATCAGGGAACAGAGGTTACTCAAGTAACCATGACGTTCCCTATCTGTCACTCACTCTGCGTTGTGTCGATGTAGTGACACTAGGGGTCCCTATACGAAATGCCACAACTGGCTGAACTGTGTTACGTGAACTGGCGGTGTGTGACGGGCAGACCACTGTATGCCTCGTAGCCAGCACACCAGGCCGACACGTAACCTTCCCCAACATAGTTATAAGTGTCGAATGGCCCTTTGGGGACAAGTCGACTACCCAAAAGATAGAGACAGGCTAACCCAGTCGTGGCCTCTTTTCCCCTTCTTTTTTTTCACTCCCTAAAAAAGAAGGGGGATTATCCGACTGGGCCGCCAGGTCTAGTTGGGGGGTGTCCCTCCCAAGGGGAGGACACCACGGAGACCACACCTCGCCCAAAGAGAGGGGGGGATATTTAAGTTTAAAAATATGTCACATGGTCTTGCCGACCATGTGGAGAGTCTTCAAGGTAGATCCTTCCCAATGGGGAAGGAGTTACTACAAACATGGAGACTGGGAAAGAGGGGCTCTGCCCAAGGAAAACGCAGTTTGCCAACAGGGAAACGAATTAGCGGAAGATATTCATCGCATGGGGTTTTACCTTACAGGGAACCGCCACATCCGGAGCACCTACCCCAGAACAGGGCTCTTAGTTAGTACGTGTACTGGGCCGGCAGCGAGTCTCTCCGAACACTCGACTGCCACAGGGCTTGGAGGAAGTCAACCATGGAACATAGTTTGTGAACACTACAACACTAGCTATGGCTTCAATGAGCCAGTGGGCGATCCTCTGCTTGGAGACAATGCTTCCTTTCCGCTGTGCACCAAAGCAGACAAAGAACTGCTCAGAGATTCTAAAGCTCTGCGTGCGATCCAAATAGATGCGTAAAGCGCGCACCGGACACAGCAACGATAGGGCTGGGTCTGCCTCCTCCTGGGGCAGCGCTCGCAGGTTCACCACCTGATCCCTAAAAGGGGTTGTGGGAACCTTGGGCACATAGCCCGGTC
This sequence comes from Myxocyprinus asiaticus, assembly GCF_019703515.2. Lineage (NCBI taxonomy): Eukaryota > Metazoa > Chordata > Actinopteri > Cypriniformes > Catostomidae > Myxocyprinus > Myxocyprinus asiaticus. Next base: position 47,534,008 of record NC_059364.1, on the reverse strand, counting down.
AGGGTCTCAGGATTACGTGAGAGTAGCCCGGACCGAACTCCAGGCACGTTTCGCTGACAGAGAACGCTTGCAGGTCTCCTACCCTCTTGATGGAAGTAAGCGCAGTCAGGAGGGCAGTCTTCAAGGAGAGTGCCTTAAGCTCAGCTGACTGCAAAGGCTCAAAGGGGGCTCTCTGTAGACCCTGAAGTACTACAGAGAGGTCCCATGAGGGAAAGAGGTGCGGTCTGGAGTGATTCAGCCTCCTGGCGCCTCTCAGGAACCTGATGATCAGGTCGTGCTTCCCTAAGGACTTACCGTCGACCATACAGGCGCCTCGTAGAGAGGGCCCTAGCCTGAGTGAGTGTGTCTACCACCATGGGTGGTAGACCGCTTAGGTCTTCCGCATCCCATCCAGGGGCCAGACATGGAGATTCCAGAGGTCTGGTCATGGATGCCAGATGGTGCCCCGTCCCTGAGAAAGAAGGTCCTTCCTCAGGGTAATTCGCCGCGGGGGGGGGGGGCTGTCGTGAGGAGTGTGAGGTCCGAGAACCACATCTGGGTGGGCCAGTAGGGTGCTACCAGGATGACCTGCTCCTTGTCCTCCCTGACCTTGCACAGGGTCTGTGTAAGTAGGCTCACTGGGGGAAACGTATATTTGCGCAGGCCAGGGGGCCAGCTGTGTGCCAGCGCGTCTATGCCAAGGGGGCTCTCGGTCAGGGCATACCAGAGGGAGGATTCTTGGGAGGCGAACAGGTCCACCTGTGCCTGTCCGAATCGACTCAAAATCAGCTGGACCACCTGAGGGTGGAGTCTCCACTCTCCCCTGAGGGTAACCTGCCGTGACAGCGCGTCCGCTGTAGTGTTGAGGTTGCCCGGGATGTGAGTGGCTCGCAGCGACTTGAAGTGCTGCTGACTCCAGAGGAGGAGACGGCGGGCGAGTGGTGACATACAACGAGAGCGCAGACCGCCTTGTCACTACGTTGACGTCCACCAAAGAGAGAACGCAGTGAAATTCACACATCATAACAGTATGACCAGAACCTCTCACCTGTGCATTCGTGCTAGCATAATATCAACTGTAAAACAACAAGCTATCAGAGCAACTGTTACAAGAATTTTTACTGCCCCAGTAAAATGAGTCACCAATCGCCATGCGTGACTGGAGCTGAAGCTCCACAGAGGTTAGTCGACCCAGCACTGCAAGATGTGGTCGCTGCGGTCCTCCGTCTCCCCGTAGAGGAGAGAGATAACCTTAACGGCTACAATATTAGTCGTTGTGATGAAGCATTGCAGAAACTAGTTGATTATGTCAACAACCCGGTCGGAAAGCCAATGCGCACAATCCTGGACCTTGTGGGCCAAATGTTCCTTCTTCATCACCGCAGAACCCAAATGCAAACCGCAGAGCACCAGGCCCAGCTCGCCCAGCTGCAGAGCAGCTACCAAGCAGTGCAGAAGGAAAATCTCAGCCTGCACCAAGACGTTAGGTGCGCCCAAACTGAGAAAGTCCAGGCACAGGAAGATAATGCCCGGATGCAGGAGGAAAACGAAACCCTGCGCAGGCAGCTTCAAGCTGCCCAGCTAAGAGCAGAGTCAGATCAGGTAAGAGCAGCTGAAACGCACAGCACAACATCTGACATAGGAGAGGGCCCCCTCTTTAGCGATACGCGTAGGAATGTGCCCCTGAGAAACCCAGGGACACACGCTAGGAGCTGAGCTACCCCTAGTGGTACAGTTTCTGACTTCATACTCCAAGACACCTTTCAAACTCCTCCAGTGGCTCGCTGGTTGGATGCAGGTGCCCCTCCTTATAGTTGCCCCCCCCAGTCAGTTTTCAGTCACGCCACCTTGCGTTTCAAACCGACTGATTCCACACCACAGAGGGGGGGAAATTATTGTCAAGACCAGAGTGGTGTAAGCGGCTCGAAGATCCCATTAGCCAGGGAGCCGTACGCAACCGGGGTCCACCCCCACGTGTCGACTGGACTCCTTCCCCACCACAAAGGGGAGGAAGTCGTCCTCATCGCTATAGCGATCCGAGTGACTATGATGTTTTGGATGACTCAGACGACCCATGGTCATACTGACACCAACGTTTGTGCATCCGACAACTCGAGTCCCTCGCAGGGGACATAGAACGCTTTGACCCAAGTATTCAAACATCGATAATTATCTTAGGGAAATTGAGCACTGCCTGGTTGATTTGCCTTATGCTTCGTCGCGTGAAAAACTCAAGCTTATATGGAAGACCACGGTAAGGAGTGTCCATGCGTTCATGGAAACGCTACCGACTGGAACACGAAACCGCTACTCAGCTCTGTGTATAGCCCTATGCGAGGAGTATTCGCTGTATATCTACGAAGCCTCCGCTACCATAGCTGCTTTCGCCATCACCCAGAAGAGGCACGAGCCTCCGCGTGAGTATTATAGACGCCTGAGAACCACGTACTTCCAAGGAAGTAATGCACCAGGTCTGGAGGAGGAACGAGCTTTCAAGTCTCTTTTCCTTCACAACCTCCACGAGTGCGTGCGATATGACCGTCACGATGCACTGCAGAATGGGCAACCCTACCATGCAGGAAATCAGAAGATACGTGCAACTGGCATGGGAGACACGCGTGCGCCCTGCCCGAGGGCACGAAGGTGACGCCAGAGCCCTGGGGATCCAAGCCTCAGAATATGCAGACCTAGTGCTTGAAGGCAACAAAATGCCTCACGTTAAGGTGAATGCTAGAACAGGACCCCAAAGGCGCCGATCACCCCACCAGCAGGGTAAGCAACAGAACCAAGGGGGTGGTGACCAGACACACCCCCAGGGTCATGGCAGGCCTAAACAACAAAACGTTCGTTGGCCGAAAAGAAATGCACGTTTCGAACGAAAACCCAAACAAGAACGTGAGTGGGTAGGTAAGGTTTCAAATCCCCTCAGAGAACAAGATTTGCGAGAGGAAATGGAGGATATAAGGAGACGCTTTACTGAGTTAGTAACTAAGCTTGACATGCTCCATTGTTCACCACGTCCAACGACCTCCTCAAAGGAACACGGCACTGAAACCCTGTCAGTATGACTAGACGATGTACCCCCTCCCATTAACGCCAAAGTTTACTTTGTAGGTCGGGAAAAGGGGAACAGTGTCCAAGTTGCTCCCCAAAACAGTCACTCCTAACATGCCACACCCTCCTTTTCTGACCTTCTTGGGCGATCTGTACCATAAGGGCAATGCCTGACACATGGGTCATTCAGCTCCCACACACTACTCGACACCGGTTCCGAAATAGTCTAATGGGTTCCAACATCTTTGCAGAGGTGGCTACAGCAAAGCTCTCCCTTGGCAAACCGTTATAGACAAAGACCTGCAATGTAAGCATCACAAGCTACACGCAAGATAGGTCGTCTATCACAAAACGGCCTGGATTGACACCTTTCAAGGGATGATGCATTAATACAGAACCACTGTTAGTTGCCCAGGACCTACTGAACCGATTGGCTCCACTCATTGACTGCCATCGTGGACACATGTGGGCCCAGGTTGACATACCGAGACCACTTGGTCCAGAAAACAGTTCGCCAGCTTCAGATGCACACGTCGCCATTGTCCAAAAATCCAGCAGAGACGACGACTCCAATAAGAACAATTACAGGGCCTGGGTAAAACCCTTCAGGGTACTATAGTCACTGTAAATTTGCAATCCGTTCTTATCAATAACACTTTGCACGCTTTAGGGATTTTGTCAGATAAAACAACTTATGCGTGTATCGTTAGAGATCTAATGCAGGACCTCAGGGAAATTAGCTCCTCAGTCAACAGTCTGAGTGGCGGAAGGATTCCAGCTTACCTGGTCTCCCTAGACCTTGTCGAACAAATCCTTAGATCTGCTACTATCTCCGTTGTGCAACCTTCACAGATACACATGGCTTATAGTTTTGGCATTGAAATTCCAAACCATGTAAATCCTCAGAACCTCAAAATAGGATTTATCCTCAATATACTATCATAGGCAGAATATATATAGACTAAAATCTGTATTTAATGTTGGTTTTCAGAGAGGTAATGCACACATTCACCTCAAAACACAACCAACACTCGCCGACCATGATGAGGACCCCTCGCTCTACCTTATCCCTAACCTAAACATGTGTACCAAGACAAAGAACATTCATTGGGTTTGTCCAAACACAACCCCTTTGTTAGAGAGGTGACTAATTACCTCCCTGAACAAGTGTCATGGTAGCATGTCCATCAAAGATGAAGGAACAGAGACAAGGGTAGAGCGAGCAGGCAGTCGCTGGCTCGTTAACACACCAGCCACCGAAGTCCCAATGTCATACGACTGCCATGATACAGCCACTAAACTAAGGCTAACAAACCAAATGGTGTTCTTAATGGTTCCCCAAGGAGCCACCGTGCACATTGACGATATTGTCCTCCATCATCTCAATGTCGACAAAAATGACACAGAAATTGAGATCAAGGACACATTTAGAGGTCACAGCCTCACTGTTGATGACACCCTTCAACAGCAGCTTCAGGCTGAAGGGACGAAATTAGTGAAGTTCAGTCTCAAACCGACTGGCTTGACCACTATATTTCCTAGTCACATAAGCAGAACACCCTATCAGTTTGGTTGCCCTCTGGCTCCTCCTTAGTGGTTGGATCATCGCAATTATTGCACACGCCATGTACAGGTACATTCAACACCTACAGGCCAGACTGGACTCATTTCTCATACAGCCGCGTTTTACAAACCAGTCTGAGCCCATCCCACAGGTTAACCCCATCATTTCCAAGGATAAGCCTTTTAAACTTTAACCCTCCTTTCCTCTAACATTTTGTTCCTAGTAACCAATGTCAGGTTCTACTTTGATTTTGTGTTATGACCAAAGAACAACAAAGGATTGTGTTATGGTTAATGCTGTGCCTTCCAATAACTTGAAATGTTTATGTGTGATGAATGTAGTTTTAGATTTAGCTAGAAGTTCTGTGCCCAGATGTGCCTCAATCTCTGTCCAGACGATAAAGCCTCTGTGAACTCTTATGAACTGTATGGACTGTGCAAGCATTTTTTTTTCCTATCAGGAATACATGGATGGCGTAACCCACAGGTTACTGTGAACCGACAAGAACTGTTCAGACCTTCAGTTGCTCTAAAGATGCTGGACAACAACCAACTCTTCAGACCAAAGGGGGGAATGTTGGGCCTCATGAATTCAGATAGAAGACAAAGGCAGGCCTAACACAGTCGTAAAAACCTAACTCAAGCCCCCACATTCCAAGTCGTAAATTATACTGATAAAAATTGCGCCAAAATCAAACAAAGGGAGTCCAAAACAGACTACAAATCCCATGAAGCCTTGCTCACTAAAGGATCGAACTCTCAACTCCTATTGGATGAGGCACACAACAGAACGTCCCTAAAACATGACATCATCAGGAGTTGAAATACCTCTGAAATGCTTTCGGGATTTGCTTCCAGCAACTTTGTTTGCAGCGTGTGGACGCTGCTCTTCGCTGCTCTCAGGTGCAACCTCGTGGCACAAGGAAGTAACATCCGACTTGAAACTGTGGCCATACAATCTCCATCTCGCTGGACGAGTTGAGATTACTCTGTGTTCAACCGAACACTCTAACGGATCCGAAGGAGACCGCTGAGCAATTAGCATCTTCATCCGTTTGCCTACAGAAGTGAAGAGATTAAAGATTTCTCTTCCATCTTCAATCAAGTCGACATTTCTGAGATCTCCGCCAGCCCACCGAGAATCAACAGCCGTACCGCCCGCCGACAGAGCAAGGAAACGGCCTCCCGTCATCACCCGAGCCTCAAGGAACCGGGTCAGAGTTAAAGGACGGAGGAAAACACATTCTACCTGTGTCCTCCTGCGATTCAAGTAAGAGGTTTACGTCTGGGCAGAGACAGAATATTATAGTGTGTTATTCTTGTGTTTCAAGGTTTTTTTGCTTGTACAGTTTACGGACCGCCATGTCCGCTCATTATTAATACTCAGGGTATTAATTATCACGAATTTGTTTTGCTGTATTGTGGTCCAACCAAATTGGACTGTTGTGCAATTTCGCCATCGCGGGTGAGACAGCAACTGAGTTCATCCATTAAAGAGTCAAATAACGCGGGACTGTTTACAAGCCGTCCACCGCGTCTCTGAGCAATGAACTAACAGCTGCTTTCTCTCCCATGATCGCGAAATCAGCTTTAGGGCCGTCATCTCTCTCTCTCTCTCGTACTAACCACACACCCACACCCACACCCCTTATGTGTTACAGGATTATTTTTATTTCCATATCTAATTTTATTATTTTATTTTAATATCACTGTTTAGTTTGTAGTTGTAAGTCGGAAGTTTATTGACTGCATTGTATTAATTATTAATTGATATTACTGCATAAATAAACTTTGTTATATTACAAAGAGAAGTGTTTTGGTTTGTTTTGCATACACCTGTGTCATGCTGACGGGATGTCAGTGCTCGGATTCAAACCTTCATTCATTGTTTTTTTTTCCCGAAAATCGATATTCTTCGGATGTCGATTTTCCTAAGAAAACAATCTAATATTGAGACTGTTTTAGTATCTGGTTTTAGTCCCTGATTTCAGGATGGTGCCCCGTCAATGTTAATCCTTATTAATATTCTATTGATTTTTGATAATTGATAATTATCCTTGATGATTGTTGAATTTGAATGATCAATAAGCTAGTGTTAATTTTAATTAATGTTTCATCGATGTTAACAATTAACGATTATCTTTGATAATTGTTGATTTAAAGGATTTAAAAAAAACTAACATTGATTCTCATCAATGTTCTATTGATTTTAATAATTAATAATTATCTTTGGTAATTATTAATTATTGCTAATAACCAAACTTGCTCCTAAACGTAGCACACTACATTTACTGGAGCCTCATATGAGGTTTTAATGAGTTAGATTCAATTGATTAATTTAAATATGAATTAATAACTACAGAAATAATTATTAATTATTTCTGACAGTAACACTGATCTAAACAACCAGTAAAGCCATACAGTTTCATGAAATTATATTTTGAGGTATAATTTTTTCATAGTTTTGGGTTTTATTTTCAATTTGAAATCAGCAACATTTATTAGTTCACAGTGTTTTTCTTTACACATTCTGCGCTGTTGAAGCGACATATTACATTTTGGTTTTCTTTTCAACAACTAAACAGAAGTGTAAGTGGTGCTTCCAGTTTATAGTAGCAGTAATGACAGGAAATATCTTTGATGGAAGCAGCTGATGGTAAGGTTCATAATTTTGTCGAAAAAAACAAACAAAAAAACAACTGTAACGTCACAAATTTCTACAACGACCCCATACCCCTCACAAAAAAAAACAAAAAACAAAAAAAAAACAGCAGAACAAAACATTTACCACTGTGAACTAATAAATGTTGCCGAGTTCAAAGTGAACATTACATCCCAAGATATCATCTCTCCTAATTTTTTAGATGAAGGAACAGCTGATTCATTTTGCATAATGCATTAAATGCATACAATACTGTGCAAAAGTCTTAGGCACATAAGTTTCTTCACAAAAACATTTGTCTTAAGATGGTTATATATATTTTCAGCTTTAGTGTGTCAATAGGAAATATACATTTTAGACTCCCAAACATTTCTTATATATTCAAATAGAATAGAATAGAATAGAAGAGACAGAAGCAATTGAGACAGCCGAAATAGATAGAAGAACTGTGACATATTCTCCAAGAAGCTTGGAACATCCTATCTGCCAACAACCAAGAAAAACTGTATCCAGGTGTACCTAGGAGAATTGGTGCTGCTATGAAGGCAAAGGAGGTCACACCAAATATTGATTTACCTTTTGTTATGTTTACTGGACTTTGTATGACGTTAATTGATGAATGAAAACTATTTATGGCATTTTTATTATTAAATCTTACAATAATAAAGCAAAAAAAGAAATAAATATATAAATATATATATAAATACACACACACACAAACAACATTTAAACCCAACAACCACCCCTACCCCTCCCAATCTCCATCCCTGCCCCCCAACAAACATCCCCCTGGTCACACATGAGTAAATACACAGAAAAAAGCAAACACACACACACACACACACACACACACACACACACACACAAATAAATAAATATATATAATCATACTCAACCAAAACTACAATACTTTCTCCACGCCCCACCCCGAAAGCCCTCCAAAAACTCAAAATAATTACCCAATTTCCCACCAAACAAATCTAAGTTACCCTGTCTTCCAAATGACACCTCTTCAAAAGCCGTCACCCTCCCCATCTACGTGCACCACTCCCGAAATAGGGGCGGACCAGCTGACCTCCAACCCCTCAAAATAACCTGCCTGGCGATCATCACACAGGTCAGAACCCAATTCTCTATGTGACTATTCCCCACATCAATGACAGCCCCTAAAACACAGAGTCTGGGGCAAAACGAAATCCGAGTGCCCACCACATCACATACAAAACTCTGAACCTTCAACCAGAATTCCTGGATCTCATTAAACAACCAAAAAACATGGGCCATGTCTCCATCCTCCAACTGGCATCGCCAGCAGGTGGGTGTGTCTAGAGGGGGTCCCATAAAATCTATGTAAAAACTTGAATTGCATACGGTGCACCCTTGCGTCTCTAGATACAGATTTGACATTTTTTGGAATCCTAGCCCACACTCCCTCCTCCAATACCAAGTTGAAATCTTTCTCCCATAATTTCTTGATAGAAGTAAAAGCTCCGTCCCCCAGATTCTAAATTAGAAGGGAGTAATACACAGATGTCCCATGACCTTTTCCAAAAGCAGTAATCACCACTCCCGAGAATCTGCCGCTTTAGGGGCTATATGTATAAGAGATGTCATAACTTAATCGGTTAGCCAAAATCTTTGACAATATTTTAATATCTAACTGGATCAGGGAAATTGGACAATAACTCTTACACTCACTTGGATCTTTGTCTTTTTAAGAATCAGACTGATTCGGGCTTGTGTCATGGTTGGCGGAATGATTCTGATAAACTTCTAACAAAAGTGGAGCCAGTTCTGTAGCACAAGTAGGGATACACCGATACCACTTTTTCTCTTCCGATCCGATTCCGATATTGGAAATCTCAGTATCTGCCGATACTAATCCCAATCCGATACAGTGTTGTTTTTTTGCATAATCAGTTTAGAATATCTTTACATTATTGTGTGGAACTAATTGGGTGTACTCTTTAAAATGTAAAGAAACACAAACCTCTAACTACACATTATTTCAATATAAATGTATAGCTTATAAAAAAAAAATAAAAAAAAATAAAAAACCTTATTATTAACTAGTATACTGGATAATGTAGCAGCAAAATTAACAGTAATTCCATTATAAGTCATCAGTAGAAAAGAAGCTGTTTTTTTTTTTTTTTTTTTTTTTGCAAAAAATGTTCAACTTGTATCTGGACTTTAAAGGATTCAGATCTCTTTTTTTGTTCAATTTAGTTATAAGATATCAGCTCACTTTTCATTCACACAGCTATTTTTTGGAACTCATTCAACTTAAATATTATTATAATTTGTAAACAAATGATAATAATAATATTATAATAGTAATATATAGTAATATACAGTTGTGCTCAAAGGTTTGCATACCCTGGCAGAAATTGTGAAATTTTGGCATTGATTTTGAAAATATGACTGATCATGCAAAAAAACTGATTCATTTAAGGATAGTGAACATATGAAGCCATTTATTATCACATAGTTGTTTGGCTACTTTTTAAATCATAATGATAACAGAAATCACCCAAATGGCCCTGATCAAAAGTTTACATTTGAATGTTTGGCCTTGTTACAGACACACAAGGTGACACAGGTTTAAAAGGAAATTAAAGGTTAATTTCCCACACCTGTGGCTTTTTAAATTGCAATTAGTGTCTGTGTATAAATAGTCAATGAGTTTGTTAGCTCTCACTTGGATGCACTGAGCAGGCTAGATACTGAGCCATGGGGAGCAGAAAAGAACTGTCAAAAGACCGGCATAACAAGGTAATGGAACTTTATAAAGATGGAAAAGGATATAAAAAGATATCCAAAGCCTTGAAAATGCCAGTCAGTTCTGTTCAATCACTTATTAAGAAGTGGAAAATTCAGGGATCTCTTGATACCAAGCCAAGGTCAGGTAGACCAAGAAAGATTTCAGCCACAACTGCCAGAAGAATTGTTCGGGGTACTAAGAAAAACCCACAGGTAACCACAGGAGAAATACAGGCTGCTCTGGAAAAAGACGGTGTGGTTGTTTCAAGGAGCACAATACGACGATACTTGAACAAAAGAAAAAAAGAAGCCTTTACTGCGCCAATGCCACAAAAAAGCCCGGTTACAATATGCCCGACAACACCTTGACATGCCTCACAGCTTCTGGCACACTGTAATTTGAAGTGACGAGACCAAAATAGAGCTTTATGGTCACAACCATAAGCGCTATGTTTGGAGAGGAGTCAACAAGGCCTATAGTGAAAAGAATACCATCCCTACTGTGAAGCATGGTGGTGGCTCACTAATGTTTTGGGGGTGTGTGAGCTCTAAAGGCACGGGGAATCTTGTGAAAATTGATGGCAAGATGAATGCAGCATGTTATCAGAAAATACTGGCAGACAATTTGCATTCTTCTGCACGAAAGCTGCGCATGGGATGCTCTTGGACTTTCCAGCAAGACAATGACCCTAAGCACAAGGCCAAGTTGACCCTCCAGTGGTTACAGCAGAAAAAGGTGAAGGTTCTGGAGTGGCCATCACAGTCTCCTGACCTTAATATCATCGAGCCAATCTGGGGAGATCTCAAACGTGCGGTTCATGCAAGATGACCATAGACTGCATGACCTGGAGGCATTTTGCCAAGATGAATGGGCAGCTATACCACCTGCAAGAATTTGGGGCCTCATAGACAACTATTACAAAAGACTGCACGCTGTCATTGATGCTAAAGGGTGCAATACACAGTATTAGGAACTAAGGGTATACAGACTTTTGAACAGGGGTCATTTCATTTTTTTCTTTGTTGCCATGTTTTGTTTTATGATTGTGACATTCTGTTATAACCTACAGTTGAATATGAATCCCATAAGAAATAAAAGAAATATGTTTTGCCTGCTCACTCATGTTTTCTTTAAAAATGGTACATATATTACCAATTCTCCAAGGGTATGCAAACTTCTCAGCCCACTCTTGTATTCCTTGTACACACATGACTGTGTGGCAACACATAGCTCCAATACCATCATTAAGTTTGCTGATGACATGACGGTGGTAGGTCTGATCACTGACAATGATGAAACAGCCTACAGAGAGGAGGTGCACACTCTGACACACTGGTGTCAGGAGCACAACCTCTCCCTCAACGTCAGTAAGACAAAGGAGCTTGTAGTGGACTTCAGAATAAAAGACAGAGAACACAGTCCCATCACCATCAATGGAGCACCAGTGGAGAGAGTCAGCAGCTTCAAGTTCCTGGGTGTCCACATCACTGAGGAACTCACATGGTCCATCCACACTTAAGTCGTTGTGAAGAAGGCTCATCAGCGCCTCTTCTTCCTGAGACGGCTGAGGAAGTTTGGAATGAACCGCCACATCCTCACACGGTTCTACACCTGCACTGTAGAGAGCGTCCTGACTGGCTGCATCTCCGCCAGGTACGGCAATAGCACAGCCCACAACCGCAAAGCACTGCAAAGGGTGGTGCGAACTGCCAGACACATCATTGGAGGTGAGCTTCCCTCCCTCCAGGACATATATGCCAGGCAGTGTGTGAAAAAAGCTCGGAGGATCATCAGAGACTCCAGCCACCCGAGCCATGGGCTGTTCTCATTGCTACCATCAGGCAGACGGTATCGCAGCATCAGGACCCGCACCAGCTGACTCCATGATAGCTTCTTCCCCCAAGCAATCAGACTTTTGAACTCTTGATCTCCCACAATCAAAATACATCAGCACTGCACTTTATTACCCTTACTCTTATATCTCACACCGAACTGTCATAAATTATACTATTATTATATTATATTTTCTCTTAACAACTTACTATCAACCGACAGCCTGAATGTCAATACAGTACAATACAACCTACTGTACATTCTATATATGCTATATATACTTTTTTTTATTGAATAATGTGTATCTATATTGTGTGTATTGTATACTGTACAGTATATGTTATTATTTGTATATTGTGTTGTGTGTAATTATGTGTATATTAGACTTTAAATTGTGTTGTGTTAAATTTATGTTATTGTAAATTGGTATATGTCTCATCACTGTCATGACTGCTATTTTGATCGGAACTGCACCCAAGAATTTCACACACCATTGCACTTGTGTATATGGCTGTGTGACAATAACAGTGATTTGATTTTGATTTTGATTTGTTCATCGTGTCTATACCCTGTCTGGATATTACTCACCTGCTGTTTGCCACTCTGCTCAACTGGATTTACTCACAATGTTTACATCACTGTTTTGATCATCTGTTCAATAAACCCTGCTACTGAGTTCATACAGTATCTCTGCCTCCGTGACACCTTTAACTTTTAAACCCTCATGCTTTTATTTTGACATTCTGAACTCTCCAGGAAGTCCTGTATGTGTCTGTTTGCAGGAAAGTTCACAGTAGTTTAATTTGCTTCTTATTCAAATTCTGGTAAAAATGCACCTCCGGTTCCATTCTAAATGCTTATAAGTGAACCAAACTACTGAGCATCTACATCTGAGATGTTGTTCGTGAGTTGCGCTGAAATATTGCGCACCGCGTGTAGGCTAAAAATAGGCACGCGTGTGTGTACCGTGTGAAGGCTAAAAATAGGCACGCGTGTGTGTAAACAGAGCAGCGCCATTCAATAACGCACAAAATAGCAATTATATCTGTATTTCAATCAGGTCAATTCCCTGAGGCCATCAGATGACATTTGGCGCTTCAGCTCTGCCTCTTTTAATATTCCCTTCCAACTCCACGAGTTCTCGTGCTTTGGATGTTTTGATGAATGAGGCATACTGTATGATCCGACCCCTAAGAACCGCTTTAAGTGCCTCCCAAGCCACACCCACAGAGGATACTGAGGACCTGTTGGTCTCCATATAAAGATTGATTTCAGCATTTAACATTTGTTGGAAATCAGGATTTTGCAAAAGGGATATATTAAAGCGCCATATGATTTATTTTTCTCCATATGTGGCAACACCTCTAAACTCACCAGAGCGTGATCTGAAACTAAGATGTTTCCAATTGAGCAATCAACAACAGATGAAATGAGGGACTTAGATACCAAAAAAAAAAAAATCTATTCTAGAATAAATCTTATGAACTGATGTAAAAATGTATAGTCTCTACCAGATGGGTTCAAATGTCTCCAAATATCTGTAAGACCAAAGATTTTTACACATCCTGTGAAACATCAGTGTTGCTCTAGGGGGCTTACACACTTTTGCTTCACTATGATCAAGGACTGAATCCATCAAAAGATTAAAGTCTCCTCCCAATATCATGAGGGGTGCCAGTGGCTTGCAATATCCCTTCAGGATCTATAAAAAAAAAAAGCCCTGATCATCAGCGTTAGGTGTGTAAATATTAGCCAAAATCAACCTTTGCCCCTGAATTTCTGCTAAAACAAGAATGACTCTTCCTAATTTATCTTTAATCTGTTTGAGACATTTGAATTGTAGATGTTTACTTATCAATGTAATGACTCCCCTGCTCTTACTTGAGCCAGCACTAAAGAAAACATGCCCACCCCATATCTTCTTGCGGGGAAAGATGTGTTTCTTGAAGAAACATTATATCATATTTCTTACGTTTAAGAAAAGAAATAACCTTCTTTCTTTTTATGGGGTGCCCCAACCCATTCACATTCCACATGAAGAGAGACAGTCCACTCATATTAACATTTGACATTTTGACATGTTAGAAAAAATAGACTGTGTGTCAAAAATAAAACTATAAAGACCACATTCCCCATTAGTGCAACACTGAAACCCCAAACTTCCCCCGAAGTAAACAAACAGAAAAAAGAAAAATGTGCGCATTAACCCCACACATGACAGCGCCAACCAGCGTCCATCCCTCTAAACTCAAACAGTCCATGTACGCCTACGAGAGTCCCCGCGACAACTTTGCCGTTGGACCACTCAAGTCCGGTGTTTCTATACATATTTTGTGAGACAGAATTATATAACAGAAAATAATCTATAAAACAAACTCCAGCCAATAGGCAAAATAAACACAAAGAACATGTAGATTCATTCACAAAACTGTATCGAAGGTGTGTTCCTCCCCAAAACAAACTCAAGCCTCTAGCGGAACCAGCATACAAACAAAACAAAAAAACCTTCAGTTTCCTCGGACAGTCAAATGAATGTTCAGTGAGCCGGCCGTTCATGAATGCAGCAGATGACCTAATCCTTCCAATGTCCTGCAAAAAATACTCCACAAAACAAACTCCAGCCAATAGGAGGCATAAACACAAGGAGCATGCAGATTCATCCACAACTGTCCCGAAGGAGTGTTATTCCACAAAACAAACTCCAGCCGCTAGGCAGAACCAGCACAAAAATAAACAAGAAAGGCACCCAGCTTCCTCAGACGGTCAAGTGAATGTTCAGCATGTTCAGAGTCAAGCTCACTTGTGGGCCACGTGAGAAACACACCATGACTTCCTCAGTCCATTGATTTTATGAAAGACATCGCTTGTTGTTGGTATGTAAATATTTTGCAGCCATCCTTCTATTCTCAATTTGGCCGGGAACATCAGTGCAAAAGTGATCCTCCGTCGATGCAAGAGTTTTTTGAAGGAGTGTTACTACACAAAACAAACTCCAGCCACTAGGCGGAACCAACACAAAAAGAAACAAACAAAAAAGGCATCCAGCTTCCTCAGACAGTCAAGTGTATGTTCAGGGAGTCAAGCTCACTTGGGAGCAACGTGAGAAACACCAAATGGCTCACTCACCCCATTGTCTCTATGAAAGTCAATGCTTGCTGTGGGCATGTAAATATTTTGCGGCCATACTTAGTATCTATTCTCAATTTGGCTGGAAACATCAGTGCAAAAGCGATCTTCCATTGATGTAAGAGTTTCTTGCATTCCTTGAATCGATCACATTTCTCTCTGGGAAGTCTGGGAACAAGAAAATGCTGTGGTTCTTCCAAGAAAGCTTTCCTTTACTCCTCCCCTCGCATAACACAAGATCTTTATCGGATGATCTCAGAAATTTGGCCCAATTGATCGGGGCCTGTCTCCCTCAGCCGATCTCCGAGCCGGGACTCTGTGAGCTTGCTCAATTTCAAGCTTATGGCCTGTTATGACAAGCAGACTCGGGAAGAGCTCATCTAGGAATTTCACCATATCTCGGCCTTCCTCATGCTCAGGAATTCCAACAATTCGGACGTTGTTTCGCCGATTACAATTCTCAAGGTCTTTCAGCTTTTCCCAAATGTGCTGCAAATCTATTTTGGTCGCTAGCAGGTTAGCAGCTAATTCCCTCTCCGATGACTACAGATAATCGATCCATTTCTTGATGTCCCCGATTCTTGTAACCAACTCAGTGAATTTCGTTTCCGTCGCAGTAATTGATCGACGTATTACAGCAAGATCCTCCAAGTCCGCCACGACCTTCGCCAGCATTACAGACATGCTCGACAGCTGCCGTTGAATTTCTCCCGCCACACTGTCCAAACCGAGTCCCTGGTCTGAGGCCCTGTCAGGGGTGTCAGCCTGAGCACATAAGTGTCTTTTAATATCTCTAGAGCACGAGAATTTTGAATTCTTTGACATGTTGACTTCATAGAACAGTTAAGTAGCAGGGTGTATCGAATCTCACTGGTCTATGACATAAAAATAATGAAAAACTAGCAAAGTGCGCAGAGCTCGCCGTTCACACGTCCGACCCCCGCATGGCACCATGCGACTCTATGACATTATTTTTGAAAACATCCTCACTATGCAACATTTTACCCAAGTGCCTAAAACTTTTGCACTGTACTGTATATAACACAGATTTCTTTTGAAATTGTCACATGATATTACACCTGTGGACACATTTTAGTCAGCAAAATTATCAAGATATCTTGAGAACCTAACTTTATGAGTATAACAACATAGAATCCCTTTGCATCAGTCTGACGCCAAAGGTTGTTTGGTTGAAATCAATGGGCTCACTGGACCCACTGCTAAACAGATGCTGAGGGTGTCTATATAGTGACACACAGGGGTCTTAAACAAGCAACAGTATTTGACGCCTTGAAAGTGAGAATGGGTTGTCAGAAATACAGTATATACAGACAGAAAACAAGCAAAAATAAACTTACCGATGAATACAGCAGTGAGATGTGGTTTAATCATCTTGAGCTGCAAATTCAGTCAATATTTTCTCAAATTGCCGTATTACGTCCTGTAATGCAAGAAAGGAAAGATTATAGTAACATGTTTTCATGACATTCATGACTAAAATGGATTCAGATTGTTGTAACCTTTGGTTAATGGTTTGTATTGAACAAGATTACAAATATCAGGTCAGGGAATAAGTATGATCCTGTTCAAATATTGTAAAGATAATATAAACAAGTCTTTTACAAGTCTATCAGTCTTTTCAGGGAAATAGAGAGTAGTAGATTAATAATCTTCCAGTTACAAATTTTAATTGCTATTTTAGGCTTCTAATGTGAGAGATTTGTTGTCATGTTTATTAATGTGACAAATGCTAACCAAGTCATTGTGTCTCATAGAATCACGTTACTATACCTACATTTACGCAAAATAATTGTTACGTTGCTTGTTGTATGTATCGCAGCAATTTCCTGTTTATATTAACACTAAAGGCGCAAAAAAACAAAAACAAAACTTAATTAATGACGTCTAAACACTTTTAAGCGCATAACTTTAAAAGGTGATACATTTAACATTTGCATTACATAATCAAATACATTTACAAGCTTGCTCAAATGTGATCACATTGCACTGTAGCTCAACTGATAGAGCATTGCACTTGTGATAGATAGGACCAGGGTATGAGACCAGAAGAGCACGCAAGTTCACATGAGTCAAAAGTGTCATAAAAACACCACAAAATGAAGTGGTTGCTTCAGCAATTGCGCTTTTTTTTCCTCACATTTGCTTTTACTGACATTGTCATTAACTAGGGCTACACAATTATTAAAAAGATTCATTGGGATTACAATCAAAACTTCCAAGATTATGTAATGTATAAACTGACAATTACAGCATTTCATTTAAGTCTACTTGCGTCAACTTTTTTTATGAACAGCACTTTTGTGCATTGGTTGAGAATTCAAACCAATCTATTCTTTTAAAACCTAAGCAGTAAAACGGCAATACAGTCAGAAATGACAACTGATCATAATGCGTACGTTTTTAAACAGTGAAATGTCCAGCAGGGGGCACCAAAAGCGAGTGAAGTGGTGTCGTAATCAGATGAGGGGTGAAGGTGAATATTAGATGGAGGTTTTAATGAGTAAAAATTCCTCCCTAAAATAAAACTTTAACCTAAACCTAACCAATAATGATCTAAAATCAAATGAGAGGTATGACACAAAACAGACATCGTTACCCTTAACCAACACCTAAACCTAACCAATAGTGTCCGAAAACAAAATGAGAAATGAAAAGCACATTTTCTGAAGCAACCACATCATCTCGTGTCGCTTCTATGACACTTTTGTCTCATGTGTCATGAGACACATAACTGGTCTTGAACCACGGTCTTCATAGTCCAAAGTCCAACACTGTATAGCAGACTTTTCACTGTCCCTGACAGTCACATGTGACTGTTGTATTTCTCCCCCTAGTGGCAGTCGTGATGAACTGTCATTTTGCTCACAATGGATTTTATTCATATTCACAACCTCCTCAGACCCAAGAGTGATTGCTGTGTGCATTTTCCATTTCCCTTTTTTAACTAGTAGCACCTAATAAACATGCAAAAAAACAAAAAAAAAATCCAATCATCATCGAGTCACTGCCAACCATGTTAAAATAAAATTATACATTATAAATTCTGAATCTATGTACTGATTACCATTGTCCCATGTCTGCCAAACATGTTGAGTGGTCCAAGCATCATCTGCAGCCTGAAACTGAACTTTTGATGGGATGTTTGGACTGAATCCACTTAGCTGCATTGAAAGCTATAGGATGCTCTCTTGCTTCCTATTTAGTGAATGACTTAACCTCCAGTGTGCTGTCTGTCTGCACTGATCTCAGAACAAATCCACCTTATTTTCATCCATATAATGCACTCCATATTTTCGCTTTTGGATGAACCCATTGATTCTCAATGTGATAATGCACAGTGGATATAGGATTTGTAAGGAAAAAATGCGTATAAGTACACATTATGTTTAGCAGCATGGTATGTTTTGTTACATGACTCAGTGCATTGAATGTTTAATCCTTTACTGACAGCACAGTCTTCTGAACTGAGATCAGATGGCTTAAATTAATTTAAATTATGCATTGCGTATAGCACAGCCAAAATACAACGTCCGCACATGTGTACGTGGGGTCGCACGAGGTTAAGGGAGAAGCTACCAAAGGTTTACCTAAGAATGACATTACTGTGTGGGAAATTATTTTAACAGATAGATCAATTCAAAAGAAAATCCTGATTAATATTCACTCAGTATTTATTATTAATACTGTTTTATAGTTTATTATGATCATTATCAGCAACAAAAACCATAATTCAACAAATAGGAAGCAGAAATTCATAGATGTGATTTTAAATATGTAGGTTTTGCTTGTGCAGAAATAAATGACACATGTACACATGTACACATGTACACATGCTTTTTGTGGTATATTTGCAATGTAAACAATTTCTGACTTTTACATTCTTAATTGTCCAAAATATAGAAGTAGCAGTAAAATAAAGTTTAGGTCAAAATCCATTAATATTTCTAACTTCACAGCAATAGTTTTGAATAAATACATCACATCCTGTCGGGCGGTCGCATGTGGTCTAGTCGCACAATTTGAAGTATTTCAATGCAGCCGAAACTCAAATCAGATCCCAAAATGAATACGGAGATAGTTGAAACTGTCACGGTTGTGTAGGGAAAAGGTGAGAGAGTAAGGATCCAAATGCAGAACTTAATTATAAACAAACAGAAGAGAATACAACTATGAAGGAATCTTATGAAGAAGGAGGTAACACAAACAAAACAGCAGTATGCTGGCTAACAAAGCCCTACATACAAACATTCCAACATACAAACAAGAACTGACAAGGAATAAAAGAAACACAAGGACTAAATATTCACAAGGACTGATAGGCTAAATGAGACACAACTGAAAACAATGAATAAGGGAAACAGAAATCCAGAGATGACAAAGATGGCAGTAATACATTTCAAAATAAGAGTCCTTGTAAATTTCAAATTAAGAGTCATTGGGGAAAACATAATTACGTGATGTGACAGAACCCCCCTCTTTAAAGGGCGGCTCCTGAAGCCCAAAAAAATAAAAATATGGCAAATGAGGCCCAGGAGACTGAGCCACAGGAGGCTCAGGAAATTTAGTCTCAGGAGGCGGATCTACAGGAAGCAGAGCCACAGGAGGCGGCGTGGGCAGAGTCACTTGAGAAGCAGGCGGAGCCATAGTAGGCTCAGGAAATTTAGTCTCAGGAGGTGGAACCACAGGGGGCAGAGCCACAGGAGGCACAGGAGGAGGAGCAAGTGGAGCTGCTGGAAGAGAAGCGGGTGGAGCCGCAGTAGGCTCAGGGAATTAAGAATCAGGAGGCGGAGCCACAGAAGGAGGTGTGGGCGGAGTCGCTTGAGGAGAAGCAGGCGGAGCCATAGTAGGCTCAAGGAATTGAGTCTCAGGAGCTGGAACTGCAGGGGGCAGAGCCACAGGAGGAAGAGCGACTGGAGCTGCTGGAGGAAGTGTCTTAAGAGGAGGAGCAGGCGTAGCCGCTAGAGGAAGAGTTTCAGGAGGAGCGGGCAGAGCCACTGGAGGAACAGTCTCAGGAGAAGCGGGTGGAGCCGATGAATGAAGGGTCTCAGGAGGAGTGGGCAGAGCTGCTGGAGGAAGAGTCTCAGAAGGAGCAGGCAGAGCCGCTGGAGGAGGAGCAGGTGGAGTAACTGGAGGAGGAGCAGGTGGAGCCGTTACAGGAAGAGTCTCAGGAGGAGGAGCGGGCAGAGCCGCTGGAGGAGGAGCACAAAAGGAGCGGGTGGAGCCACTGGAGGAAGAGTTTCAGGAGGAGTGGGCAGAGCCGCTGGAGGAGGAGCAGGCAGAGCCGTTACAGGAAGGGTCTCAAGAGAAGGAGCGGGCAGAGCTGCTGGAGGAAGTGTTTCAGGAGGAGTGGGCGGAGCCGCTCAAAGAATTGAGTCTCAGGAGGCAGAGCTGCAGGGGGAAAAACCAGAGGAGGCACAGGAGGAGGAGCGAGTTGAGCTGCTGGAAGAGAAGCGTAAGGAGCCACAGTAGGCTCAGGGAATTGAGTGTCAGGAAGCGGAGACGGAGGTGAAGCGGGTGGATTTCCAGGAGGCAGAGCGGACGGAGCCACTGGAGGAAGAGTTTTGGGAGGAGGAGTGGGTGGAGCTGCTGGAGGAGGAGTCACAGAAGGAGTGGGTGGAGCCGCTGGAGGAGGAGCGGTCGGAGCCGCTGGAGGAAGAATCTCAGGAGGAGTGGGCAGAGCTGCTGGAGGAGGAGCAGGTGGAGCCGCAGGAGGAAGAGCAGGTGGAGCCATTACAGGAAGAGTCTCAGGAGGAGGAGCAGTCAGAGTCGCTGAAGGAAGAGTCTTAAGGGGAGGAGCAGGCGGAGCCGCTGGAGGAAGAGTTTCAGGAGAAGCGGGCGGAGCCACTGGATGAAGAGTCTCAGGAGGAGCGGGCAGAGCCGCTGGAGGAAGAGTCTCAGGAGAAGGAGCAGGCAGAGCCGCTGGAGGAGGAGCGGACAGAGCTGCTGGAGGAGGAGCAGGCGGAGCAACTGCAGGAGGAGCAGGTGGAGCCGTTACAGGAAGAGTCTCAGGAGGAGGAGCGAGTGGAGTCGCTGAAGGAAGAGTCTTAAGAGGACGAGCAGGCGGAGCCGCTGGAGGAAGAGTCTCAGGAGGTGCGGGCGGAGCAGCTGGAGGAAGAGTCTCAGGAGGAGCGGGCGGAGCCACTGGAGGAAGAGTCTCAGGAGGAGGAGTGGGCGGAGCCGCTGAAGAAAGAGGCTCAGGAGGAGATGCGGACGAAGCCGCTGGAGGAGCAGCGGGTGGAGTTGCTGGAGGAGCAGCAGATGGAGCAGCTGGAGGAAGAATCTCAGAAGATGGAGCAGGCGAAGCCGTGGAAGGCTTGGAGGGTGGAGCCGTGGAAGGCACAAAGGGCGGAGCCGTGGAAGGCTTGGGGGTCAAGGCGGCCTGGAACTCATGCGCTGGCTCTGGGATGGACGAGTCTTCAAACGCTAGCTCTGTGATGGACAAGGCTTCAAATGCTAGCTCTGAGTTGGCAGAGGCTTCAGGAACTGGCTCGTTGAAGGTGGCAGGCGTGAGCGCTGGCCCGTTGACCTTGGCAGGTGTGGGCACTGGCTCGTTGACCGTGGCAGAGGCAGGGGAATTTTTGTGTTCCGTCCTGAATATAGCTGGTTTCTCCCGGGATGCTCAGCCAAACAAATCTTTGTTTTATGAAGCTCATGACAGCTTTTGTTTAGAATGGGTAAAAGACATGCTGATTCACATCGATGGATATTTTTGTGACCACATCACTGACTGACGACAGACACGCATGCTTCATGTGTATCACATGTACCACATCAAGTTAACAAAGACCAATCATCTGCAAAATGAAGGCCAGCATATGTTTTTGGTTTGGATGTTGGTGAGCTGGAGTTCCAACAAGTCTTCTTGACTAACATAACCAATAGGGCTGGGTATTGATACAGATTTTTCGATTTTGATCTCGATTCAATTCCGATTCATATGGGTACATTTCTGTCACAATATCCATTTTTCTTTCATATAAAAGAATGGTCCCTCAGCTAATGGTCATAATTATAAAGAAACCTTCTAGGCAACCCTTCTAGGTACAATTCGAAAATATTTATTTTTTCAAAAATAATGTTTTATCATTAGTTTTTCATCAAATTAGTCACATTTTAACTTTTGAAAAATGCTTATGTCTATTCCATCAATGTCTTTAAATTACATATATTATCTTGCATATATATCTTTGTTACATTTTTATTGTTTACTTGCATAATTTGTTCTATTTACAAGTGTTTACATTGATATGTAGAACACGTGCTAAATCAGCACTGTCTCTTTAAGACAAGCGTATATAATGGGAAAAGACGTGTGTAATTTCTTTAGCGCATCCATGTGTGATTAGAATCAAATGTTTCTTTTTTTGTTGTTTTTAATCAACAACTGACTGTAAAAAAAAAGAAAGGGTATTAAAAGAGACATTTTTCAATGACATATGTATCTGTCTTTGGACACGCAAAATGAGTTAAAACAAACTTTTACTCTCAACATGCTGTAAAAGGACCTCTGTACTAATAACTTTTCCATTATACTACTCAATCACTGGTGAGTGAAATCTGAACATTTACTAGCTAGTGGCTAATTATAGACATTTTTAGTAGTATTGCGTGAGATTTGGTTGCATATGCAAGTAATTTACTAGCATAATAGAAAGTTGCCACATAGAGTGAAAGATCGATCGTGGGATTTAAGAATCGATATCGAGATAATTCAAACGAAGATCAGGATACAATGGAAAATTGATACTTTTACCCATCATTACTAACCAGCAAGACTGGCTATATTAGTCCACCAGCTAGACCAGCATAAACCAGCCTGGACCAGCATGTGAATTTATGCTGATCTTTTCAGCAGGGACCTCAGTATCATTTATACAGCATCTGTCGGGTCACTGGTGCATTACCTCTGAAGTCAACCCTGTCTGCAGACCTCACTCTACAAGAGACAAACACAAAGCGACCTCCTTACCTGCAAAAGCCAACTGTGATTCAAACCACTCAGCGATTCACTATGAAAATTGCTTCTACACATCTACCCTCTTCCTTTGATTCTTGTGGTTCATAAAGGCCTCTTAGGCCTCAGAGAAACTGTGTCATTTTAACCATCACAATCACATGTCTCATGTGCAATTATAACTGTGATTTAGGTACTTAACAAATTTTTAATGTTGTGTTGCAGTTATTTCACCACAAAAAAAGGCCACACTGCATATAGTTATATACAGGGGGACTACGATCGTTCAATGCAACTAAAATCTACCACCCCTGGAGTCGCGAGTTCGAATCCAGGGCGTGCTGATTGACTCCATCCAGGTCTCCTAAACAACCAAATTGGCCCGGTTGCTAGGGAGGGTAGAGTCACATGGGGTAACCTCCTCGTGGTCGCTATAATGTGGTTCTTGCTCTCAGTGGGGCGCGTGGTGAGTTGTGCGTGGATGCAGCGGAGAATAGCGTGAAGCCTCCACACGTGCTATGTCTCCACGGTAACGCACTCAACAAGCCACATGATAAGATGCGTGGATTGACGGTCTCAGACACGGAGGCAACTGAGATTCGTCCTCTGCCACCCGGATTGAGGCAAGTCACTACGCACCCACAAGGACTTAGAGAGATTGAGAATTGGGCATTCCAAATTGGGGAGAAAAAAAACTAAAAACAAAAATGCAACTAAAGCAATACAGATTAGAGAAGGATTTCTTCAGTGAGATACACTTTTCTTACAGCCCAGAATGAGCAGCCAGTCTTAACAGTGGAAATACCTTTAAGAATACACCGGATGCACCGATTTTAGAAGAAAAGAGGCAATGACAAGTTTAATCTACTACATATAACTCTGTGCATTTTAATATTTGGACCCAATTTATATTAGGTGTCTTTAACTAATATGTACAAGCACGAGTGGGTTTATTTAAAAATGCAAGGCAGATTTATTTTACTACCCTGTGGACAGAGCAGCCACCCTTTTAATCACATGACTGAACACAGGACATTTTCAGATCGGTGGAAGCTGGTACCTTGAGCTGTCAAATCTCCTGAGTCTGAGAAATGTCCCATAATCCTCATTTACCTAAATTTCCTTCAAGTAAACACGTTCACATAAGCATTACTGCAGCAAAAACCTCTTTCTGCATTTTGACAGAAACTGAAACTGCCAACACAAAGCCTAAATGTCAGCATATAGTTTAGGATGACAAAGGTGTTCAAAGATAAAAACAGGGTTATCATTAAAACACCACCTTTACAAAAAAAAAAAGTCTAGAGTTCTGACAAACTTGCTGCAAAATTGCAGCAAATTTGCCACTCATTATTTTCACACGCAAATGAGGTTGTGATTTGCAGCAAATGTTTGCCAGAAGTTTGCAGCTCTTCACTATTAGTGGTGAACCTGCAGCAAACCTTTGGCGACAATGAAGAGTTTGCCGCAAAGCTCATTTGCATGTAAAAATAATGAGTGGTGAATTTGCAGCAAGTTTGCCAGAACTCTTGATTTTTGTAAGGGCATATAAGACTACAGCTGCGCCCGAAATCGCGCACTGTCAGAGTAGGTACTGCATTTGATGAAGGACGAATATTAAAAACGCTACTCAAATATCGCAAATGTAATTAATTTCCGCATTTGCCTGTCATGAGTAGCACTGAATTACACTATTCACTCTGAATCTCACCACATCTCGCAGTTACAATTAAATCCACTAGGGGGCAATGTGGATGTGTGTCATCGATGTGTTGGATGAGAGAAGAAGATATCATGGTGTTTGTAATTTCAAGCAAACCCAAGTGTGGCAATGCTTGTAATATTTTGATTCTTATTGAATTATACTCTATTTGTATTTGGTTCTTGTCGGAGTCACGCAAACCAATGGATGAGGTTCTGCTTTTATGGTGGAAAAAATTGTGGAATGGTACGTGAAGCTAATCAGACCACTATGTGTATGTGCATTAAGACTCTGAACACAGAGCACATATTTAAAAAGACAAATTTTACAACTTGTTTTTCAGAATAATAACGTGAAATTATAAAAATGTGATCTAGACAGTAGACTCAACGTTTATATACACTATATTGCCAAAAGTATTCGCTCATCTGCCTTTAGACGCATATGAACTTAAGTGACATCCCATTCTTAATCCATAGTGTTTAATATGACGTCGGCCCACCCTTTGCAGCTATAACAGCTTCAACTCTTCTGGGAAGGCTTTCCACAAGGTTTAGGAGTGTGTTTATGGGAATTTTTGACCATTCTTCCAGAAGCGCATTTGTGAGGTCAGACACTGATGTTGGACGGGAAGGCCTGGCTCGCAGTCTTCGCTCTAATTCATCCCAAAGGTGCTCTGTCAAGTTGAGGTCAGGACTCTGTGCAGGCCAGTCAAGTTCTTCCACACCAAACTCGCTCATCCATGTCTTTATGGACCTTGCTTTGTGCACTGGTGCGCAGTCATGTTGGAACAGGAAGGGGCCATCCCCAAACTGTTCCCACAAAGTTGGGAGCATGGAATTGTCCAAAATCTCTTGGTATGCTGAAGCATTCAGAGATCCTTTCACTGGAACTAAGGGGCCAAGCCCAGCTCCTGAAAAACAACCCCACACCATAATCCACCATCCACCAAACTTCACAGCTGGCACAATGCAGTCAGACAAGTACCGTTCTCCTGGCAACCGCCAAACCCAGACTTGTCCATCAGACTGCCAGATGGAGAAGCGTGATTCGTCACTCCAGAGAACGCATCTCCACTGCTCTAGAGTCCAGTGGTGGCGTGCTTTACACCACTGCATCCGACGCTTTGCATTGCACTTGGTGATGTATGGCTTGGATGCAGCTGCTCGGCCATGGAAACCCATTCCATGAAGCTCTCTACACACTGTTCTAGAGCTAATCTGAAGGCCACATGAACTTTGGAGGTCTGGAGTGATTGACTCTGCAGAAAGTTGGCGACCTCTACGCACTATGTGCCTCAGCATCCGCTGACCCCGCTCTGTCATTTTACGTGGCCTACCACTTTGTGGCTGAGTTGCTGTCATTCCCAATTGCTTCTACTTTGTTGTAATACCACTGACAGTTGACTGTGGAATATTTAGTAGCGAGGAAATTTCACGACTGGACTTGTTGCACAGGTGGCATCCTATCACAGTACCACGCTGGAATTCACTGAGCTCCTGAGAGCGGCCCATTCTTTCACAAATGTTTGTAGAAGCAGTCTGCATGCCTAGGTGCTTCATTTTATACACCTGTGGCCATGGAAGTGATTGGAACACCTGAATTCAATTATCTGGATGGGTGAGCGAATACTTTTGGCAATATAGTGTATGTGTGTTACCCTAACAATGTCAGTTTTGGTTTCTACATAAGCTTCTGGTGAGTGAAAATGTTTTTTATTCCATTTTAATTAATGCATATTGTTCATTAAAAAAAACATTTCCCCCAAAAGAAAAGCATAGTTTGTTATCTTAGTTATCTTATTTTGAAATAGTTCTTAGTAACGTTTGTGAATAAAACAAAATACTCATTTCACGTATGTCTCATTCTTGTTATTTTTAACTTACATTTTAATTTACAAGTAATCGAGTACTCTTTTTCTGTGGGTTAGAGTACTCGACTACAAAATTCCTCGACAATGCCCATCCCTACTATTTACGGAGTTTGCACAAGGTCCTTGATGTGCTTGAATTTAGTGTTTAGAAATGCACTGGAGTACTGAAATACCTGGAAAATCACATAGTTTCTTTAAAAAAAAAAAAAATTGTGATTTTCCAGGTATTCCAGTACTTACATTAAAAGTGCATTAAAATGGCTTGAAATTAAAATGAACATTTCCTCCGTGTAATTTGTGTACATCAAAGATAAGATCAACGCGCTCTACTTTCATTGAATAATGTGTCTTTTAATATCCTTTCTGTTCTTGATACTTTCAGTTGTTGATCAGAAAGTAAAAAGAAACATTAATTCTAATCACACATAGAAAATATATTGTAAAGAAACCGTGAGACTCCAATAACGTTAATGCACGCTCAACCCAAACATTTCTATGACGCTTGTTGAACTGCCGCCATTCACCAACTGGTGTATTGAGTTATATCCGAATCGTGAGATAACCATATCGTCCCACCCCTGCCCGTGACCTGAATATATGACACAATAACAACAACTGTGGAAATATCTACTCTTAGTACTTACAGATTATAAGAACTGCCAACTTGCGGTTCTCAGACATTTTTTATAATTCAGCTTAATGAATGTGATTTCTCCTCAGCTCCCAAAGCATTATAGGTTAGTAAAGTGCCCAGTGGATGTGTACTTTAGAATCTCACCGGATGTAGTTGGTCATCTGGGTATTTCTTGCTTTCTCTTTTATCAATACTGAGGATTCGGACACCCTACTCCATTAACATACTGTTTTTGACATACTGTACTGTTTTTGGCACACTATAGTTGGGAAGTATGCATATTTGGACACAGCTATGCTTACATTTTCTGAAGAAAATGCAAGTGACCACGAGCACCATGAGGCTAGGGTGTTGTGGGTGATTGCCAGTCCGTTGCTTGCTATGCAGCTGCTAAGGTGGTCTTAGTGGTTTTCAGCGCCTTTCTTTGTGGTTGCTAGGGTATTCTGGGCAGTTGGTAGGTGGTTGCTTACTGGCCCAAGTCAAACGAGCCTGCCATCAAGACTATATGATATGTTGGTCTCCAGATATGACCAAAGTCAGAGTCCCTCCTTGTCAGTCTACTGGATTTTTTCATCTGTTTTATTGTCTGCCATGAACAATAAAAGGATAACTTAGTGAAGTAGTTCTCATTCTAGACAGCATTTTATTGGACAAAACTTTAAGATGATGTTATCAATATTTTGGTCCAATTTAGCTAAACATTTCTCAACTTTTAGGATTACAGGAGCATATAGATGAGCTCAAAGCTAACAGACAAGAACTAAAAGCTACTCAAGTCAAATTTTGATTTCATGGGGTGTTTAAAATCCCACTGTAGCAGCAGTTAAATCCCCTCATATAAAACGTAGGTAAAAACTATTTTTTGTCTGAAATCACTTGATTCAAAAGGGGCTCTTTAATAGGGCTAAATGAACGCAATAGTGTTCTTGGTTAGGCAAGTGCGTTTTTTGGCATATTGCCACTATTTATTCAGAGAAAATTCACAGGAAATAATGAGGGGAAAGAGGGCGACGGAATTGGGAAATGTCACAAGTTAGATTCGAACATACATTGCCCATATGAGCACTAAGACAGCAGCTTGCACCTAATATTAATGGTTACAATTATTTTATCAATTAATATTGGAACATTAATTAATATTCAAAATTTAAATATGAATTTAAAAAAAGGCACATTTGGGGTAGGCTATGGAAAACTAGTATAGATATGCAGAAATAATTTTGACACATACAGTAGCCTTAAAACAGAGACCTGAGAACAAAGACGAGCAGCACCAACACACAACAGTCCCAGTGTTCAAAAAGAAGCCAAGTCTCCACAGCGCACACACGCACACACACACTCCCTAACCTCCCTCTCTCTTTCTCTCTATACAGGCCCGATCACGCTCGCATACTGCTATAAATAAAAGAAACAAATGCGCGCAAATGAAAGAATGGACGCGAGAGTTCATGCTGCTGGAGAACTCATATCTGATCCTCAGAGGCTCTACTACAGCAGCACAGTGCAAACTCATACTAATATCTCCACAAATACACATGAGAGGCTGTCTATCCCCGTTAATTCTCTAAAACACACAGACTGTTTGTGTGATAAAAAGGATTACGAACAATACTGTGTGAATGTAGGAGGAGAAAATACTAGAGCACAAAGCAGCAGGTATTGAAAACGAATTAAGTGTTTTTTCTAGAAAGTGAAGCCAGTAATTTCATGAAATCAAAGGCGCTCTTACCTTCACACGCCGCACATGAAAGTGCGCGCACTCCAAAGGTGCAGAGAGTGTGTTCAAGTCGCACAAGTTCTGTCAGCTCTGTCTGTCTCTCTCTCTGTCTGTGTGTGTGTGTGTGTGTGTGCCGGGGCGGACTGGCCATTGGGGGAACCGGGACTTTTCCCAGTGGGCCGTCAACGAAACGGGGCCGAACATAATCAAATTACATCTTGTGATCAGATTACAGTTACTGACTTTCAGTTAAATTAATTACTTTTAAGTACATAACTTGGTTTACACATATTCAGAAAAATATATTATGGATTAAATCGATTACTTTTATGAGTAACTTATCCAACAACACAATCAATACAAATCAAAATAATGTATTTTGCTGCTGATTGTTGATTTGTCAAATTACAGAATTAACAGAATTTTATGCCAAAGGAAATGGTCAAAATTATAGGGTACAACAGGGCTAAAGGCACACCTTAAGAAAAATGTGCTTTTTTTTTTTCTTCTTTTTTTTTTCTGGTCACAAATTGTATCAAGATAAAAAAGGTGGTGAGGAAGCCTCTTACACCACACTTGGGGTAAAGGGCCCCCAGGGGGTTATAGTGATGTTGTGTAAATATAGGGACAATTTCACTTATAGGGCAAAAGTTGTCAAAATAATTTTGAGACAGCAAGATGCTTTTTTGAGTAACAAACTGAGATAATACTCAAAAAATGACTTAGTAAACAATTTCATGTTAATTTCAGTCACATTTGGCATTTTATAACATCTCAAGTATTCTATAAATAAATGAATCTTCATTGTGAATGTATCAGTCAATATGAGCCCATTTTGAACATTCTTCTTATCAAATCTATTGCCCCACTTAAGAAAAACAATGTGTTTTATGGGGACCTTTAGCACTTGCAACGGCTTTTTACCCCAAATACTATCATTTCACTTATTGGGCAGTTATTAAAAAACTTTTGATTTAATGACCTTGAACAAAACTGAAAATTATAAATAAGTATTTTGTCTCAAAATAAATGTGATAATTTCAGGGATTCTCATTAGCTACATATATTAGTAACATTTAAAAATGATTAAATATTACATCAAATTACCTCAGAATCAAACTTTAGACATTGCACACAATGATCTCATGGATCAGGAAAATTTTGCAGTGTATAGAGACAAACAGGTGTTAAGGAAAGTACTGTTGGTTCTTGTTGCTATTTAATGTTTCGGGAGAAAACAAAATCAAAAGTGCCTTTTACCCCGAGGGGCCGTGGGGCCCCATTGTACCCTATAGATTATACCAGAGATATGCAGCATTTTACAAATATTTACTGGGACAGAACACAACTGCATGTTACAAGAATATCAGTGCCAAACTGGGCCTGCATAGTACACAAATATACTGCTGTGAGCAAGAGGACAAAACAGACTAATATGTGTTTAGCATGTTTTAATAAACAGGTAAACCAACCGTATAACCAACAGACAACTTTGACAGAACATTCTCTTTTTTTTTAACCCTTTCAGAACTCAATTATGTTCCAAGGACACAAAAATATGACCATGCTTTATTTCTATCTATGATAATGTTTTATTAGTTATTTCTGGTGTTCATTACCGCATGGACATTGGTTCTGAATCATTCCTTTTTCTTTTTGGCCTTTAGTATTGGAGTATACAATACTGACATACACATTTATTCATTAGATTATCTAATCACCCAATTGTGTGGCAGCAGTGCAGTGCATAAAATCATGCAGATACAGGTCAGGAGCTTCAGTTAATGTTCACATTAACCATAAATACATTTAGCAGACACTTTTATCCAAAGCAACTTACAAATGAGGAACATAGCAAGCAATTTGTCATATAAAGTTCAACAACATCTACAGTGCTGTAATGCCAAGCTCTCAAGGTGGCTGGAGTAGTATAGGTACTAGCGCATAAGAAAGAGACAGAAATATATATATATATATATTATCATAATTATTGTGTTCAGTCAGTGTAAGTTAAGTTTAATAATAAAGTGCAATTAGTGTGGATTGGTTAAGTGCTCAAGGAACAGATGTGTTTTCAGCTGGTTCTTGAATGTTGAGAGGGTATCAGCAGATCGAGTGAAGGTAGGTAGTTCATTCCACCATATTGGTACAGAGAAAGTGAACGATCGTGAAGTAGACTTTGAGCCTCTTTGTGATGGGACCACCAGGCACTGCTCATTCATCAGTGCAGAGAGCGAGGTGGAGCATAGACTTGTAGAAGTGAATTGAAGTAAGAGGGTGCGGTTCCATTGGCTGTCCTGAAGGCCAGTGAAGTGAAATCAAGATTGGGGTGACATATGCCCTTTTTGGCTGATTGAAGACCAGACCCACTGCTGCATTCTGGACCATCTGCATTGGCTTAATTGTGTTAGATGGGAGGCCAGCCAACAAAGCATTACAGTCTTTAAATGACCATAGCTTGGACCAGAAGCTGTGCAGCATATTCAGACAGAAAAGGAATATTTTCCTGATGTTGTAGATTGCAAATCTGCAAGACTGGGTAGTTGATGAGATGTGGGAGGTAAAATTATGCTGGTCATCTACCACCACTCCCAGGTTCCGAGCTGTTCTGGTAGGTGTTAGTGTAGTTGAACCAAGATGAATAGTGAGGTGGTGGTCAACAGATGGGTTGGTTGTGATCAAGGAGTTCTGTCTTGACAAGGTTGAGCTGAAGGTGCCATTTCTTCATCTAGGCCGAAATGTGTGAGAGGCAGGCAGAGATACGAGTGGAGACAGAAGAGTCATCAGGTTGGAACGACAAGTAGAGCTGCATATCATCTGCATAGCAGTGGTAGGAAAAGCCATGTGCCTCAATGATCGAACCAATTCATGTGTGTATCGAGAAGACGGGTCCAGGCACTGATCCTTGAGGAACACCAATGACCAGCTGGTGTGACTTGGACACCTCTCCAGGAGACCTTGAAAGATCTGCTAATGAGGTATGACTCAACCCATCCAAGCGCAGTTCCTGTGATGCCTAAGTCAGAGAGGGTGGACATAAGAATCTTGTGGTTCACTGTGTCGAAAGCCACAGACAAGTCAAAGAGGATGAGGATGGATGATTGAGTTAGCTCTCGCCAGTCGCAGGGTTTCAGCTACTGACAAGAGGGCAGTCTCTGTTGAGGGTCCTTTTTTGAAGCCAGACTGATGTCTGACGAGTAGGTTGTTCTGTGAGAGAAAAGCAGACAACTGGTTTTTATACAACCCTCTCAATAGTTTTAGACTGGAAGGGTAGGAGAGAGACTGGTCTGTAGTTGTCAACAACTGTAGGGTTATGTGTTGGTTTTTTGAGCAGTGGGGTTACTTGAGCCTGCTTTAATGTATTGGGAAAGTTTCCAGTTGTGAGAGAAGTGTTGATAATGTGTGCAAGAATGGGTAAGATTGATGGAGAGGCAGCTTGCATAAGATGTGAGGGAATAGGGTCAAGTGGACAGGTGGTAGGATGGTTAGAAAGAAGCACTTTGGAGACCTCAGTCTCAGAGAGAGGAGAGAAAGAGGAGAACAGAGGATGGGATGTTGGAAGAGAGTGGCTGTGGGTGTTAGGTGTAGGAGAACTGGCTGCTGATGCTCACTACTTTGTCAGTAAAAACGTGGCAAAGTCATCAGCAGTCAGAGAAGTAGTAGGATGTGGTGGAGGAGGACAGAGAAGAGAAAGTTGAAAATAATTACGTGAATCTCAAGTGTTACTGAGATTATTCTGGTAATAATCCATTTTAGCACTAGAAACACTGGTGGAAAAAGAGGAGAAAAGTGATTGATACTTGCTCAGGTCAGCAGGGTCTTGACTTCTGCCACTTTCTCTCCACAGCCCTCAGCTCGGTGTAGAGAGAGTTGCGAAAGTTGTTTGTGCAGATCCATGTCTCAGTCAGAGCCAAAACATTGAGTTTTGACTGACTGACAAAGGCCAAAATGAAGTCAGCTCTGACAGCTGACTGGCAGTTCCACAGTCCAACAGAGATGGAGAGAGGCAGTGGAGAGGTGTGCTAAGGGACCTTAGGTGCTTTGGAGTGCATAGTCTATAGCGTGTCTGTGTATATTTTCACCTACATGAAACAACAGGAATTTACTGAAACACATAATATAAGTATAATAAATAAATAGAAGTACTATGTGGAAAAGGAAGAGAGAACGTGGAAAAAAAACTTAGCATAGTGGCTGGCACCTTGCCAATGTCCTTGCTCAGTGGACTCACAGGTCTTTACCCAAGATTGGTCTTCCCACAGGGAGGGCTGCCACTCCCACTGCTACTACAGTTCTCTCACTACTTAAGTACTAATTGCTAATTGCTGTACAGCTGTCACAAATTAGCCCACAAATTAGCAACTCAAAGTCAAAAAGTGTCAAATGCCTGAAACTTCAGCTGGATTGCCCTAAAATATTCACTAATAGTCAAAGATTTACCTTAATTGTCACTGAAGTGCAGTAAAATCTCCTGGCTAACACAGCTACCAAGTCCAATGTCACAGCAAAAACACTGTTAACAAAACTTCAGTTGTTGTTTTCCTCTGACAGACCAAGTGATTTTCCTGCTAGGTAAATAGCAATGAGCCTGCTATATATCTCAACAAAATGCTGAGACCAGCCCACAAAGCCAAGAACATCAGAATGGGGTAAAAAATGTGTTCTCAGTGATTTCAACTGTAGCATGATTGTTGGTGCTAGACGGGCTGGTTTGAATATTTCTGTAACTGCTGATCACCTGGGATTTTCACACACAACAGTCCCTAGCGTTTCCTCAGAATGGTGCCAAAAACAAACAAAAAAACCTCCAGTGGACGGCAGTTCTGGGAACAGAAACGCCTCATATTTTATCAAACTACACAATGATGATTCTAAGACATTACAGTTTCATTTTCTGTTAATGCATGATTTTCTATAAAGCTGCTTTGAAACAATGTGTGTTGTGAAAGGTGCTATACAAATAAAAATGACTTGACTTGTTGATGAGAGAGGTCAATGGAGAATGGCCAGACTGGTTCCAGCTGACAGAATGGCTACAATAACTCAGATAACCCCTCTGTAAAACTGTAGTGAGCAGAATAGCATCTCAGAACGTATAACATGTTAAACATTGAAGTAGATTGGTTACAACAGCAGAAGACCACATCAGGTCCACTTCTGTCACCAAGAACAGAGGCTGCAGTGGGCACAGTCTCACCAAAACAGGACAGTTAAAAACTGGAAAAACAGTCTTTTCTGATGAATCTCGATTTCTGCTAAGGCAGAGTCAGAATTTTCCATGGACCCAACCTGCCTTGTGTCAACAGTCCAGGCTGGTGGTGTAATGGTGTAGGGAATGTTTTCTTGGCACATTTTGGGCTTGTTAATACCGATCAATCATTGCTTGAATGCCATCGCCATTTGAGTATTGTTGCTGACCATGTGCATCCCTTCATGGCCACAATTTACCCATCTTCTAATGGTTACTTCCAGCATGATAATGCAACCTGGCACAAAGCAAAAGACACCTCAAACAGGTTTCTTGAACATGACAATGAGTTCACTGTTCATCAGTGGCCTTCCCAGTCTCTGGATCTGAATCCAATAGTACACCTTTGGGATGTGGTAGACCGGGAGATTTGCAGCTTAGAAATCTGCAGAAATTGCATCATGCAATTATGTCAGCATGGATCAGAATCTCAAAGAAATGTTTCCAACATCTTGTGGAATCCATGCCACGAAGAATTGAGGCTTATTTAATGCTTGCTCACCACCTTTTCTCACTGTATTGTGTCTAATTTCCTTTTATTGTCTTTATTTTAATGTATTTATAAATACAACTAAATCTCTACATAACTGATCTACAGTACTGAAAGCTGTTTCAGGTGCCTCTTTCAGATAATTGAAGATCATTAAATTACATTAAAGGATTCATTATAGAAACAGAATTGGAACCTTGAACCTAACTTTCTTTTGTTTTATGTGAATTTCAGTAGTTGCGTATTGTGTGATGCGATAGGTAGCAGCAGTGCAGAGGCGCTTTACACACCCGACAAACGTCTTATCACAATCACAGCATCACAAACAGTGGTCAAACATTTGGCCCACATCTGGACACGAGTTAGTGGCAGGAGATATTGATGATAAGGAGAATATATTTCTCTGTCAGCTAATGCTTAATCATTGATGTAATGTCTGTAAATCTTTTATTTACATGATGGAATGATGTGGAAGTGTTTGAAGTCTTTGCAGAACATGCTATAAGGATATAAAGGTTGTACAAACTGTGTGACCTGGCCGAGTGCCAAGTGAAACTGCTCATGGTGTCTATATGTAAACCGCAGGCAGCCCACATGGACACCACAGCATATTGAGACCAGGCCAGAATGGAATTCTGTTGACTACTATAAAAACCTGCAGTCAAATATTCATGTTGCATTGTGTGTACAGAGATGTTTAATTCATATCGCCTCAGAATCAGACACAATCAGCAACCTGTGGATCATTTTCATTCACCGAATGGTCTACTGACCAAAAACATACAGACAATAGCATATATAAATATGTCCTCTAATACTTATTTTTTGCATTAAAAAAAGCTTCACTGTCATAATGCTCTCACCTTAATTTGGAGGATTCCATAACAGGTTTGGTTATCTTTGGATATTATCAAGTGTGTTTAAACCACAATACGTTTTATTACACTTATAAATTAAGCCTACTAGTTTAGTTATATTATACTATTATACGTGTTTCTACAAATTTCATGTTCCAGAGGTTAATTTTCATTAAAATGAACAGATTTCAACTTTTTTTTTTCGATTTGTAAAGGTCACATTAAAACTGAATTGGAAACTTTTTACCAGGCCTTCATCATTTAGTATTTGTACTTTTCAAATGTTTTAGTTTTTTCCCAGAACCAGACTTTCAATATTAAACCATGAAAATTCATAATAAAAATAAAAATTATTACGTTTAAAAACTATGATCATCTAAACAAAGAATGAAATAAACAAACCAATATTTTCAATATTTACATTTATTCATTTGGCAGACACTTTTATCCAAAGCGACTTACAAGAGAGGAAAACATAAGCAAATCATCTTAGGAGACAGTGGTATGAAAAGTGCCTTATTACAAAGTATCACTAGCATCATAATAGTATTCAAAACAGAATAAAGTGCAACAGAATTTTTTTTTTTTTTTTTTTAATGACTGGTTAAGTGCTCATGGAAAAGATGTGTTTTTAGTCGTTTTTTGAAGACAGAGAGTGAGTCAGCTTCACGGATGGAGTTGGGAAGGTCGTTCCACCAACGTGGTATGATGAAGTTGAAAGTCCGGGAAAGTGTTTTGGTGTCTCTTTGTGTTGGTACAACAAGGCGACATTCCTTAGCCGACCGCAGACTTCTAGTGGGCGCGTAGCTCTGCATAAATGATTTTAGGTATGCTGGAGCAGACCTAGTAACTGTTCTGTATGCCAGCATCAGAACCTTGAATTTGATACGTGCATCAACCGGTAGCCAGTGGAGAGAGACAAGGAGTGGTGTAACATGCTCTCTTTGGTTCATTAAAGACCAGACATGCTGCTGCATTCTGGATCATTTGGAGGGGTCTAGTTGCACATGCAGGGAGGCCTGCAATGAGAGCGTTACAGTAGTCCAGTCTAGTTATGACAAGTGACTGGACAAGCAGTTGTGTGGCATGTTCAGAGAGGAAGGCTCTTATCTTCCTGATATTGTAGAGTGTAAATCTACATGATCTTGCGGTCTTTGAGATGTGGTCTGTGAAATTTAGTCTGTTGTCGATGGTTACCC
Source organism: Myxocyprinus asiaticus (assembly GCF_019703515.2). Taxonomy (NCBI): domain Eukaryota; kingdom Metazoa; phylum Chordata; class Actinopteri; order Cypriniformes; family Catostomidae; genus Myxocyprinus; species Myxocyprinus asiaticus. Next base: position 47,497,329 of record NC_059364.1, on the reverse strand, counting down.
CTAGATTTCTGACCGATTTGGAAGGCGTTACTGTAGTTGCACCCAGCTGCGCGTTGATGTTGTGTTCAACATCAGGGTTGGCTGGAAAGACAAGGAGTTCAGTCTTGGCTGGGTTGAGTTGCAGGTGGTGCTCCTTCATCTAGGCCGAGATGTCCGCCAGGCAGGCAGAAATTCGAGCAGTCACTGTGGTGTCGTTGGGCTGGAAAGACAAGTAGAGTTGCGTGTCATCAGCGTAACAGTGGTAAGAGAAACCATGTGCCTGAATAATGGGTCCCAGTGATGTTGTGTATATAGAGAAGAGAAGTGGCCCAAGCACTGATCCCTGAGGTACCCCAGTAAGTAGCTGATGTGGCTTGGATACCTCACCTCTCCAGGCTACCTTGAAGGACCTACCTGAGAGATAGGAATTAAACCAGTCAAGCACAGTTCCTGTGATGCCCAGCGAGGAGAGGGTGGAGAGTAAGATCTGATGGTTGACTGTGTCAAAGGCTGCAGAAAGGTCCAGCAGAATCAGGACTGATGATCTTGATTCAGCTTTCACCCGTCTCAGCGACTCGGTGACAGACAGCAGGGCAGTCTCGGTGGAGTGTCCACTTTTAAAGCCTGACTGATTGTCATCCAGCAGCTTGTTCTGTGAGAGATAGGCAGAGGTTTGATTGAAAACTGTCCTTTCAAGTGTTTTTGCCATGAATGGGATGAGAGAGACTGGTCTGTAGTGTTCTATTTGTGTGGGATTAAGTGCGGGTTTCTTCAGCAGCGGGGTTACTCGAGCCTGCTTAAATGTAGTGGGAAAAGTGCCTGTAAGTAGAGATGTGTTAATTATGTGTGAGAGTGCAGGTAGGATGGATGGAGAAATGGCCTGGAGAAGGTGAGAAGGAATGGGGTCAAGGGAACAGGTGGTGGGGTGGTTGAAGAGGAGGAGTTTAGAGACCTCAGTGTCAGTCAGAGGAGAGAACATGGAGACAGAAGAGTTGCATACAGGAGACAGGTGTTTGACAAGGTGTGGTGCTGAGAATGTATTGCTGATGGCTGTAACCTTATTAGTAAAAAATGTAGCGAAGACATCTGCTGTCAGTGATGTGTCAGGCGGTGGAGGGGGAGGGCAGAGAAGTGTGTTGAATGTTCTAAACAAGCTGCGAGTGTCTGTGGTGCTGTTGATCTTGTTCTGGTAATAGGAGGTTTTTGCAGATTTAACATTATCTGAAAAAGTTGCAAGCAGGGACTGATATTTACCTAGATCTGCTGGATCTTTAGATTTCTGCCATCTCCTCTCAGCTGCCCTGAGGTCAGTCCAATGTTCACGAAGGACGTCAGACAGCCAGGGGCTGGGTGGTGTAGCACGTGCTGGCCTAGAGGAGATAGGACAGATGTTGTCTAGACAGGTTGTTAAAGTAGAGCTTAGTGTGTCTGTGGCAGTGTTTACATTAAGTGTGGTAAATACATTTTGTGTAGGAAGAGATGTAGAGACAGCAGTGGAAAGGCGAGAGGGTGAGAGGGAACGGAGTTTACGGCGAAAGGAAACCAATGGTGGAGTCTGTTTTAATGTAGATGGGAGTATCATGTTGAATTGAACAAAGTAGTGATCAGAGACATGTAAAGGAGTAACAAGAATATTTGAGTTGGTACAGTTACGTGTAAAGATGAGGTCCAGCTGGTTGCCCGATCTGTGAGTTGCTGTGTGAGTTGTATTTATTGTGAGAAATTTCAATATAAATTTTTCCAAAAAAAAAAATACCAGTTGTGGCATAATTTCCACAACACCAAACAATTTTTCCCCTAATAATGTTTTTCAAAAGTTAGTGTACTTGTTAACCAAGTCCACAAAAGTGTTCAAAATCAAGATAAATATAACTTTTTTTTATTAGCATAATTTCCAGTAAAGCTGTAATTTTGCAAATCACGCAAAAAGTGTGAAAATATTATGTAAAAATTTTTTATTGATTCCATCCACAAAAACTATAAATACAACATGAAATATGGAATCAGTTGTATAAATTAAACCCCTCCCCCCGAACATCCCCCCACCCCCTACCCGACACAAACATGCACTACAGTGGTCACTTACAATTATAACATTAAAAAAAAAATATATATATACTTTCAAAAAACAAGAGTGCACATACACATCAAACTAAAAATTTTAAATTAAAAATTAAAAATCCCTCTCCACTGCCCCTCCCCGAGAACCCTCCAAAAAAGCTAAATATCCACCCCACTCCACCCCAAACTTCTATAAATCGCCTCCTCAAATGCCGCCACCAATCTCCCCACACCACTACCGAAACGAGGGTGTCCTAGCCGTCTTCCACCCCCTAAGAATGATCCGCCTGGCAACCATAACTCCGGCCAGGACCCAACCTTTCAAGTGGCTATCCCCAAAATTGCCCCATCACCCAAAATGCAGTGTCTAGGGCAAAATGAAAATTGTGTGTCCAAAACGTCACACATACTGTAAATCTCTGAATCCTCAACCAAAATTCTTGTATCTTAACACATCCCCAAAAAACATGGGTTGTGTCTCTATCCTCTGATTGGCATTGCCAGCAGGTGTTTGTGCCTTTAAGACCAAGTCTATGCAATCTAGAGCAGTGTTTCTCAACTTGTGGGTTGCAGGTCTGTTCGGACTGGGTCGCGGACAGCATGGAAAGACCAATGCCATGGTTCTCCCACTGAAGATTTTTCGGTGGCATTTGTGCTTCAGGTGTATGATTACCAAAAGAGATTATAATATTTTATACACCTGTTTCTGCAGGCATTTGTTAAACAAGCTTTAATATCATGTAATGTGGAAACAAACTCATTTATCAATATTATTTAATAAAGTGAATGTTTATCACTTACTTTGTATATCTCCCTGAGTGTTGACATGTTTGTGTGACATCATGCCCCTGCATCTCGGGGAAATCGGAGATGAGAATTTCTGCATGAGCCTACAAGTTGTAATTCTGACTTTAAGATGCATTCCACTGCACTTTTCATAGTAGGAAGTTGGAAAATCCGACTTTCTGAGTTAAATGGAACGCAGCACTTCTTTTCAAAACTTGATCCGACACTGAATGCTCAAGCAGCCTCATTTACACTTAGAAAACTCCTGATGTTGCTATAACAATGAAAAAAGCACTTACCAATTTACTTGAAGTGAAAATCAGTCCTCATTTCCTGTTTAATAAATTAAGCAATTACACAGTCATGCATAACATCTTGTGTTTTTAAATCCATAAGGATCTCTTTCTCAATGGCGATAGCGGCAGTGATGATGATCTCACGCTCTTCGATTTCAAATTACGTACATCACTTAAAGCATGATTGCGTCACTGGGACATATCCTAAAAATCACACCCACCAAGAACAAATAAATCAATCTGATTGGCTGATGAATCTGACAATCTGACTTGCCCATTCATTTGCACTGTTGAGGGATTCTGTGGAAATTCTGAAGGCCTGAGGGGGTGGAGCTCAGACTCGTACTGCTTGGCTAACGAGCTCGGCTTCGGGCATGCGATTTGTGAAACAGTTGTCACACTTTGCTTGTAAGCATCAAGGAATAAATTCTGACTGGTAAACTTTTCGTTTTTCTCTATTTGTTTGTAGATTAATTAAGAGTGGAAAGCGATTAAAATACATAGGAAAAAGGTGATTGAGAATGAAAGGATGAAAAATATTTATTTATTTGGCATGTTAGGCCAACAGAGAAGGCTTTGCCTGCCCTGAGAATTTGCCACTGAGTAAAAGTAACTGTTCTATTTTTATTTTATTTTATTTTATTTATTTATTTATTTTTTGATAGTTTCATATGAAATAATCTATAGATAGAATCGATTAGTCCTCATTTTTATATCAACATTTGCAGTTGTAGTTAAAGTTTCAAAATGTGTTTTGGCTTGTATTTTTTTTTTTCATTAATAATATAATTTATTATTATTATTACTATTATTTAAGACTAGCTATATTGACCTAACCATGGTAATGGGGAGCCTTTCCTCCTGTGTAATATGTATGTTCTGTTTGAATGTTGTTTGAAATTAGGAAATAAAGGGGATAATAATGGGCTCATAGCCTGTAAATAAATATTATCTTCAATTTTTAAAAGGGGGGAGAGAAAAATTCCTGTAGCTTTTGTTGTTTACATCAACAACAAAAAATAATGCCACTTAATGCATGCCCTTATACTTGAAAACCATGATCAAAACTATGCAAGATAAAAGGAAATGCGACCCAGGATACATTAAATACAGGTTACGTTTTTACTATAGTGGGTCGCCACTTGACTTCCAATGTAAAATATGGGTCCCGAAGCAAAATCAGTTGAGAACCACTGATCTAGAGGGTGTCCAATATAATCGATGCAAAATCTTAAATTGCATTAGACGCACCCTTGCATCTCTAGATGTAGACTTGACATTTTTTAGAATCCTAGCCCACACTCCCTCCTCCAATACCAAGTTTAAATCTCTCTCCCATAATCTCTTGAGAGAAGTTGAAGCTCCGTCCCCCAGACTCTGAATTAGCAGGGAGTAATACACTGATGCCTCATGACCTTTTCCAAAAGCAGTAATCACCACTTCTAGGGTATCTGCCCCTTTAGGGGGGTGTATGCTACTCCCAAAAATAGTACAGAGCAGGTGGCGCAGCTGTAAGTACCTAAAGAACCAAATTGGACCAAAGTTGGACCAAATTTTCAAACAAACTTAACACTCCACTCTCATATAGGTCACCAAGCGTATTAACCTCCCTCACAATCCACTCTGACCAGCAGAAAGGGGACTTATTAATACGTAATTTTGGGTTTACACATATGCCCGAAGCAACATTTAAATAAATGTCCGAATTGAATACTCCGGACACTTTTGTCCATACCGCTTGCAAATGCAAAATAACAGGGTGCGACTTAACTTCTCCAGTTAGTTTAATAGAAATTCTTTGCAATGGCAAAATAGGGGCAATAACTTCCTGTTCAATGCCAAACCAGGAAGGGGCTCTCTCAGGCCTTGTCCAAACTAATACGTTTTCGTTTGAAAACGCATCTTTTTCTCTCCATTTTGGCTTTCCGGCCACACTGAGATGGCGTTTTTGTCCGCGAAAACTGAGCTTTTTGAAAATGCACTCCAAAGTGGATAAATTTGAAAACGCAGTTTACGTTGTAGTGTGGACTGTGAAAACGGAGGCTTCCAAAAACAATGATGCATTTTTAGTCATGTGATGCAGTCATGTATAATAAATTAATACATTTTATATGTAATACTTTTTGTGAGATTGCCCTTACTGTGGGGGTAAGCTGCATCATCAGAAGTACAGTGCTCTTTGAAGTGGTCCAATATTTCGCCGTATTTGTTTTGGCATGATTCCCAGTCTACATTTTCACTTTTGCAACTTTATAGTCTAGCGTTACCCACAGCAACAACTCCACCTCATTGTCCGTCCATTTAAAAAACTTGGTGCCTTTCCTCGACATTGCCGCGACATTTCAAAGAGGTGGAAAGTAAATAAACGCCTGAGGGAAATGACGCAAGTCGAAGCGTCTTACGTTTTACTCATGTGCAGTACAGGAATGTAAGCGTTTTCAGACGTTTCAGTGTGGATGAGCAACTTTTGGAAACTAGTGTGGACGGAGAGCGTTTTGAAACGAAAACGCAGTTTTCAAATGTATCCGGATTAATGTAGACGTAGCCTCAGGTGGAAGCGAACAATGAGCCAAATGTCTGCGACCAAATGCTTAATAATAAAACAAAATCTTGGGTAGTCCTAGCCCACATTCCACATCGCTCGAAAACCTTTTTTATTAAGTGGTCAAAATTAACTCTAACTAAATCAGACAAATTTTTGGGGAATAAAATGTGTAAGAGATGTCATAACTTTACTTAATCGGTTAGCCAAACTGTTTGACAAAAATTTAACATCTAGCTTGATCAGGGAAATTGGACGGTAACTCTTACACTCACTTGGATCTTTGTCCTTTTTAAGAATCAGACTGATCCGGGCTTGTGTCATGGTTGGCAGAAGCTTTCCATTCTTTAATGATTCCGTATTAACTTCTAACAAAGATGGAGCCAGTTCTGTAGCATAAGATCTAAAAAACTCAGCGGCAAAGCCATCTGGCCCCGGAGCCTTCCCTGTAGGCAAGGCCTTAATTACCTCATCAAGCTTATCTCAGAAGAGAATTGTTTTGCTCCGTCATCAGTTTAGGGAGTTCTAATGGTTCCACAAAGTTTCTCATATCGTCATCAGTAGACAAAGATGTGGATCTATAAAGATCAAGATAGAATTCTTTAAAAGCATTATTAATAACAACGGTTGAGGTAAATATTCCACCAACAGCAGATTTCACTGAGGGAATGGTAGAAAAAGACTCTCTCTGCATTATATATCTAGCCAAAAGCTTCCCTGCTTTGTCCCCCGACTCAAAGTATGACTGTCTTGCCCTGAATAGCCAAAACCCCACCTTCCGCGACAAAATAGTATTATATCTGTATTTCAGTCGGGTCAATTCTCTGAGGCCATCAGACAACATTTGGCGCTTCAGCTCTGCCTCAGCATTCCCTTCCAACTCCACGAGTTCTCTCGCTTTGGTCGATTTTTTGATGAATGAGGCATACTATATGATCCGACCCCTAAGAACTGCCTTAATTGCTTCCCAAGCCACGCCCACAGGGGATACTGAGGACCAGTTGGTCTCCATATACACATTGATTTCAGCCTTATCATTTGTTGGAAATCAGGATTTTGCAAAAGGGATACATTAAAGCGCCAACTATATGATATCTTTTTCTCTGTATGTGGCAACACCTCTAAACTCACCAGGGTGTGATCTGAGACTAATATGTTTCCAATTGAGCAATCTACAACAGATGAAATGAGGGACTTAGATATCAAGAAAAAATCTATTCTAGAATAAATCTTATGGACTGATGAAAAAAAGTATAGTTCCTCCCAGATGGATTTAAAAGTCTCCAAATATCTGTAAGACCAAGATTTTTACACATCCTGTGAAGCGTCAATGTTGCTCTAGGGGGCTTACACACTTTTGCTTCACTATGAGCATGGACTGAGTCCATCAACAGATTAAAGTCTCCACCCAATATTATATCATGAGGGGTGCCAGCAGCTTGCAACATCCCTTCAAGATCAAAGCCCTGATCATCAGCGGTAGGTGCGTAAATATTAGCCAAAATCAACCTTTGCCCCTGAATTTCTGCTAAAACAAATGACTCTTCCTAATTTATCTTTAATCTGTTTGAGACATTTGAATTGTAGATGTTTACTTATCAATGTAATGACTCCCCTGCTCTTACTTGAGCCAGCACTAAAGAAAACATGTCCACCCCATATCTTCCCAAACTTTTCAGCTTCCTGCGGGGAAAAATGCGTTTCTTGAAGAAACACTGTTTAATTTTTATGTTTAAGAAAAGAAATAATCTTCCTTCTTTTTATGGGGTGCCCCAACCCATTCACATTCCATTCATAATCATAATTCATAATCCACTCATATTAACATTTGACATTTTGACATATTGAAAAAAAAATAGATTGTATGTCAAAAATAAAATTATTAAGAGCACATTCCAACATTAGTGCAAAAATCAAACCCTGAACTTCCCCCAGAACCAAACAAACGTGAAAAAAGAAAAACATGCACATTAATCCTGCGTACGACAGCGTCAACCGGCTTCCATCCCTCTAAACTCAAAAAGTCCATGTACGCCTACGAGATCCCCCGCGACAACTTTGCCATCAGATTGCTCAAGTCCGGTGCTTCTGTACAAATTTTGTGAGACAGAATTACATAACATAAAATAATATTGAAAACAAGCTCCAGCCAATAGGCAGAATAAACACAAAGAACGTGTTGATTCATTCACAAAACTGTATCGAAGGCGTGTTCCTCCACAAAACAAATTCCAGCCGCTAGCTGAACCAGAAAAAAAAAAAAACAATTCCATTCAGTTTCCTCGGGCAGTCCAAAGAATGTTCAGTGAGCCGGCTGTTCATGAGTGAAGCAGATGACGTAATCCTTCCAATGTCCTACAAAAAATACTCCACAAAATAGGAGGCATAAACACAAGGAACACGCAGATTCATCCACAACTGTCCCGAAGGAGTGTTATTCCACAAAACAAACTCCAGCCGTTAGGCAGAACCATCACAAAAAGAAACAAAACAGGCGCCCAGTTCCCTCGGACGGTTGAGTGTAAATTAAAAAAGACAAGCTACTTGGGGGTAACGTGAGAAACACACTATGACTTCCTTTTATGAAAAACTTTGTGGGCATGTAAATATTTTGCGGCCATCCTTAGTATCTATTCTCAATTTGGCCGGAAACATCAGTGCAGAAGCGATCAAAATGGCATCCAGCTTCCTCAGACAGTCGAGTGTATGTACAGCGAGTCAATCAACTCTGGGGCCACATGAGAAACACCAAATGGCTAACGCAAACCATTGACTCTTTGAAAGACAATGCTTGATGTGGGCATGTAAATACTCTGCGGCCATCCTTAGAATCCATTCTCAGCCTGGCCAGTAACATCAGTGCAAAAGCGATCCTCCATTGATGTAAGAGTTCCCTGCATTCCCAGAATCTATCACATTTCTCTCCTGTTTAACTCGCAAAGTCTGCAAACAAGAAAATGCCGTGATTCTTCCAAGAAAGTCCTCCTTCGCTCCTCGCCCCACGCAACACGAGATCTCCATCGGACGATCTCAGAAACTCAGCCAGAATAGATCGGGGCCCGTCTCCCTCCGTGGATCCGCTAGCCAGGACTCCTTGAGCCAGCTCGACCTCCAGCCCATGGCCTGCCATGTCGAGCAGAATGGGGAAGAGCTCATCCAATCTTCACCATATCTCGGCCTTCTTCATGCTCAGGAATTCCAACAATTCGGTTGTTATTTCGCCTACTGCGGTTCTTCAAATCCTCCAATTTTTCCAAAACTCGTTCCAAATCTATCTTGTTCGCTAGCGGATTAGCAGCTAATTCCCTCTCCGATGACTCCAGATAATCGATCCGTCTCTCGACTTCCCCGATTCTTGTAACCAACTCAGAGAATTTAGTTTCCATCGCTGTAATCGATCACCGTATTACAGCAAGGTCCTCAAAGTCAGTCACGACCTTCGACAACATCACAGACATGCTCACCAGTTGCCACTGGATTTCTCCCGCCGCACCGTCCAAACCGAGTCCCTGGTCTGCAGGCCTGTCTGAAGTTTCAGCTTGAGCATGTAAGTGTCTTTTAATATCTCCATAGCCCGAGGATTTTGAATTCTTTGACATGTTGACTTCAAAGAACAGATATATAGCAGGGTATATCGAATCTCACCAGTTTATGACATAAAAATTATTAAAAACTAGCAAAGTGCACAGAGCTCGCCGTTTACACGTCTGCTCCTCGCATGGTGTCACATGACTCCCAGAAGTGTGAAAATATTATTAAATTGTGTGTATTTAGGATACATACAATGTTAGCTATGAAATCAGCCTGAGCAAGAATCCTGTTAAACACAATACAGCATTTGAGATGTGCAAGAAATAACATTGGGGTGGAAATTTTCATGACCCTCGGAAAACAAATTCTCCTGTGATGCATGTACATACACTGTTGGACATTGTTAATAGACAAATTGAAAAAATAAATAAACTATTGCGAATGTGAAACATGTTTTAATGAGACTTGACTTTCTAGAAGTCCATATTGCCAAAAGTGCCCTAAGTTAAAGAAACGCTATATATGTTTTTAAGGCCCTAACCCTAACCTAACCAATTCTAAACAATATGAAATGTGTAACAGGCAAATAAAAGTTACAGTCACAATAATTTATGACTAAAAACACTATAAAAGTATTCCAAATGGCCCATGCTGCATTCCAAGTCTTCTGAAGTCATCTGATAGCTCTGTGTGAGGAACAGAGTGAAACTTGTTTTAATAGCTGAAAATATTCCCCTTCATGAAGACAGTCACGTGTCATTAAAAAAAAACGTCGTAACATTTCTTGAGGGGCCAATTTTTGTGTGATGAAATGAGTGCAGGATTTAAATGTTATGGTGGATGATCATTGATTAAAGACTGACATTTTGGTCTGTTCTTTACACAAAGCTATCATATAGCATCAGAAGACTTGGAATATAACAACAGAAATGGAATGGATTTCTTTTCTGAACATTTTTATGGTACTTTTTAATTTTTTGAGCTGCTGCTTTATGTCCCACAGCAACCAAAAAATAAAATAAAATAAAAAAAATGGAAAGATAAACCAATGAGTATATGATGACAGAATTTTTGTTAATTTAATTTTAAAATTTAGTTAATTTTACTAGGTTAAATTAATGGAGTGCAGTACGACACTAGAGTGACATTTGATGTGTGTTGAAATCAAAAACTTGAAATCAAATTACAGACATTCTGAAATTTGGTGTAGATTTAAAAGATCCCCAATTGGTTTTTGGTTGGTTTGTGTTTATGCTTTGCAAGCTAAATTTAAGGCTTCAAGATTGACATATTTGTAAATAACATAGTGAAAGTTAAATATTTTAAGTTAAATCTCTGAAATGGATCTTTTAAATAACAGCTTTAACTAAATTCAGCCGAGTGAAGCTGATTACTGCAGTGACCATAAAATGCACGGTCAAGTCTGATGCAAATGAACTGCTATGTAAACGTAAAAAAATTTGTGATTCACTAGATGGGTCTTTAATTCGTGTAATGTAACATATTGACACCAAGTCTTTGCATTTATAAAAAAGAATGTACAGTTTTGACCCACAGTGTGGAAACAATGCTAAAAGCATATTTATATATGGATAAATTGTATATGGTGAATTATATTTGAAAACAAAACACAATAGGCAATTAATGCTAAGTTTGTAAAAATCTACTGTAAAAAGTCTAAATCATATATACTGGATATATAATGTGGTAGTTGGCTGTGAATTGGTCCATATCATAAGTAACTCATCCAGGGTCTGTAGAGAAAAAAAAAAAAAAAAATCTATAAATATGCAATCTCACACAGTCTTTCCCACATTGAGGAAACAGCATTGCCCCTATATTTAGCACATACAGTTGTGAGAAAAGGTTTGAAAGTGTCCAAATGGGATTTCTAAATGAATGGCACCTAAATGGTCATTTGATTTAAATTATACAGTGCCATGTGATCAAAATGTTCATGTGAACAATATAGTTATTGACCATTGGAAATGTATATGTTAAAACCTCTACCGGACAATGTGTGAAGGTTGTAACACTTAAATCCAGACCTTCATTCATTTAAACATTCAAAAATTACCGCCTCATGGAGTGTTACGAAAGCTCTGATGTAATGTCAAATGCCATTGCCTCTTGTGTCTTGTAACAATCAATGTTCATAATCAAGTAAGGTTAGATCGATTAGTGTAAAGCATTTAGTTGCAAATGATCATAACACTTTTGACACTACTAGATAGATGGAAACTTTCTGGATGGGGTGGACAGTTTGTGGATAGATAAGCGCCATCAGACATCTTTGCATATATTTGAATGTGTTTACCTTTTCTTATGGTGTTACTGCAACCTCTAAGACATGGGTTCTGGTTCCATGAAAACCAGGAAGTAATCGCATTCACATTATCATTGATGAGGGTGATTCTGAGGTTGCATTTTCCCTCTTAGATTGCATTTTTACTTCACTGACGGTTAGATTTATGGTTGGGTTTGGGGTATGGTGAATAAATTATTCATTCCTGTTGGCCGCATTACATCATCACTTATAAAACAAAAAATACAACTCACTTTTGGCGCTAACCTGTGGACATTTCATCCGGAAAGTTCAACAACACTTTCAGCTTTGGCCACTGGGGGCAGTGGTTTGAATTTCTGTAAACACAGGAAGATTTCAGCGGCATAACTTTCAATCTACTGATGCCCAGTTCACAGTGAGATCAGTCTGTCAGATTATTGGTTGATCAATTCACTTTTACCTCCATGAATATTCATTTACAGCCTTATCGCTTATAGTTTTTGTGTGTAAGTCAGCCTCTGTGTCCCACTGGAGTACAGGGACACTCAGGTGCAGGATTTCAGTGTAATTCAGCTGCTCGTGTCCCATCATGTTGATAGAGGAACCTGTTAATTCTTCCTACATACCTGTCTTGCTCGTTCACACTCTCCCTCTCTCTCTTTCACACATTTACACCCCACCTATCTGCACTGTTTCTAAAGGGAAAAGGTTGTCAGCATCAGGCTCTTATATGGGGGGACATGTTGGGATTTCAATTCCATAGATTTTCCTTGACAGAATTTTAATTTGCCAGAATAACTGTGAGATGAGGCCATTTCATGTGCCAAAGCTGAAGCAAATAAATGTCCATTATTTTCATTGTGAATGCTACAGAAATATAGGCCCCCATTCATATATTCCCACAAGTGAAACAGGAGGGTTTATCCCTGTTATTACACCCCGCACCCTGTTTTTCTAACATTCTACAAACAGTCCACTCACACAAGGCAACCGTATCCCACTGCATTACTGGCTAGGAGCAAAGAAATAAGCCACAGGCAGACCAAATTCCAAGATAAGAATGATGACAATGATAACAATTTCACTGCCTAATGACAATGATAGACCTCACAGCTATGCACTGAACAGTTGTGAATACACAAAAATCAAGAGGTTACCACTTTTGTGCGTGGTATTTCATAAAAAACATGTCTTATTCTCTAACAACCCACAATCTATTTTAAGCAGGCGCAATCAGCGTCTTGAGTATGTAAATGAAGTCATCGTCATTCCTTTCCCCGAATACATGCCTCCTTTGTCTATAAATTATGCTAATTTCAATTTGCACTTCATCGACAAAACTCACAATAAACGTCATGCTATTACCGCCTGAGGAAAGTTGGCAGTAAACAAAATTTGATTTAAAAGAGATGTTTGTGTACATTTTCTATCGATCATGGCAGCATATTATCAAATAACAATCAAATGATGGAGAGGAGTGTTATAACCTTCTAGCATATATCCAAATGCTTAGTGCAGTCAAATACACTTTCAGCATACCCCTTAAACTCTGGTGCATGTTTGGTCTGCCGCCCGCATTTTTCACACTTCAATTTAAAAGTGGACACAAACTGTGGACTAATTGCAAAAAAAAAAAAAAAAAAAAAAAGGCTAATTTTTCAGAAAACCACCCAAATAATAATAATAAAAGACTCCAATTATTCATATTCAAAAAATAAATAAATAAATAAATAAATAAAAAGGTTTTTTTGTTGTCCTAAATTTGTAAACATGTAATTCTGGTTCTGTTCACTCAACCTCATTTTGAAAATTCTCATTTTATTCCACTAGGAGGCAGAAAGCACTAGAAAAAAATATTTTTTCTCTATCACATTCCATCACAATATACAGATCTGAAATGTTGGTGGCGCTCTAACGCATTTTAGCCCTCACAGATGTGCTCATCCATAGGCATCCAGTCTAATTTTCATTTCTTTGAATTTCATTGTTTCATTGTATATGTTAGCCTCTGAGTGGATTAAAATCTAGGTGTCATTAGAAAGCTGAGATCGTCCCTTTTGCAATTATATAAAATCTGCTGATTTTCTGATGATTTGTTTTGCATGCTTTTCCTTCTGGATGGCATATTTTGTTCTGGACATCTAAGATGTAACATTGAATTATTCAGTCAAGCAAGCTCACAGACAAGTAAACAATGGCTCATTTTTTAGAGAACTTCCTACGGTAAAAGCAGATATAAAGTTTTTAGCTATTTGGGGCATACAACAGCAGTTATCCGAGCATAAATGAGACGTTTGTATTTGATGATTTACAGAAATCATATTTCACTTTGTGATTCATCTGAAAATCTTTCAAACTGTAGTATTAGGGCAAAATTAACTGTACAGTCACATTCCTGAGAGTGAGACATTCCTGCTTTCATTTGATATATGACTTGTCCATTTATGTGCTATGTGAAGGACTTTTATTTTTATATAAATATTTGTACCCCATTACCTCTGGGTGGTGATAATTTTCAATGTCAATGTTTTGAGGCCTTATTTTGTTATTTTAAGTAACATAAATGCAGAAGTGTTTACATCTGAAAAGTTCAGATTCTAAGCTTTCAAATGAGACCTCATATGCCTCACTTACAGTATGTATACGAAGACTTTAAGGTTTTAAGCGCAAACCTTTTTCACAATATAGCGTCCCCCTTTGTACCCGCCGGCGTGTCCATAGAGTTTAAGGGGGTGAAAGAGATGATTCATGTGTCTGGATCACAGTAGTGGAGTGATGTTGTAAAGTCCAGATCACAGTGGTCTGCCTCATCCTCCACTACAATATAGCATTCAGAACCGACCCGCAAGATCTGGATTACAGCGTGCAAATTGCATTCAGCACAGATTTTGTGGGCGTGTTTGCATGCAAATAAACAACACTTTTATGGGCCGCAATTCATTCATAGTGAATTCCTCCAGAATTTGCCACAAGGATTAAAAATCTGTATCTGTCCATTTTAAAAGTCTGTGTATTGGAGAAGGCATTTTTATATTGTGCAGAGGTATTATATTACTGTCAATGAAAGGATCAGTTACTAGATAAAAGCAGGTTAAAGGGCACACTGCTGCAGTCACTCTGAAGGTAAAGAGGCCATGCTCATACTTAAATGCAACATTGTGGTAAAAAATGACAGTGTGTAGCTTTGACCGCAACACTAACTAGGAAAGCTTTGGAAAAGAAAACAGACAGCTTTGATTACACCTTTTTGGCATGGCTTCAATTAGTGGGACCCCTAGTTCCACAGCTTAAAATATTTCAAACCTTTTCAAACCAGAGAGCTGCACAGTATGCAAATAAACATCAGAGATGGTAAGCACTTGATGACAAGCTAGGGTCCTATTCCACTCTGCTTGAGATGGTAAAATCGCCATTACTGCCCACACCTACCCACTCATTGTAGATGTTTCTGGAGACACATTGAAGTGGTCACATCCTCTGAGGTCAGTGACAGCAGTCAAAAAGGTCATTGTCTTTAACAGAATTCCAAAGAGGGCTGTCTCTGACAATGCACTGCAACTTATTGTATGTCAGAGACTTTTAAACAGTTTACAAAGGAGCTACACAAATTATGCGCAATTGCTGAGTTATAACGGGGGAATCAGACATTAAATCCAATGAAATTTCATGAGAATTAACTAGCTCTACATGTCTTCATTTTACGTCTAAGGAGCTACAGGCAATCTCTAATTGAGCCAAACCTAGAAAAAAATCTGAGAGTAACCCAAGAACAACAAAGAACATTACAGGCATAATGGGGCTGGATAAAGTGCAGGGCATTTAACAGATTATGTTATACAGGGTGTAAAAGTACTTTGTTTACACAAGACTTCCATAGTCAATATACTGTTTGTCAGGGGTCTTTAACCATGTTCAGGCCAAGGACCCCTTGGTGAGTAGCGAGAAGGAGCTGGGACTCCCGTTACATATTGCATAAAATAGAGTGTTGCGTTTTATGCCTTTAAAAACATGGATGGTAGGCTACCATATTATTGTATGTACATACTTCATGATGTTTACATTGCAAAGCCATTGAAATAATCATTAAATACTGCCCTGCTGAAAAGACCTGCTAAAACCAGCATAAGGTGGTTTTAGCTGGTCAGGCTGGACATGCTGATCAGGGTGGTCTTAGCTGGTCAGAGTGGTCTTAGCTGGTCTCACAGCCTGACCAGCTAAAAAGTGTTCAAACTCCCTCTGAAACCTGCTCACTGTCCAGCCTGGCTAGGCTGGGCAACCAGCTAAATCAAGCCAGCCAGCTTAAGCTGGTTTCAACTGGTCTTTTCAGCAGGGATGTACAGCAGGGGTCTGCAACATTTTTGACATGAAGTGATATTTTAAATTCCTCTGTAAATCCCTGTGCCAAACCTCCTCCAAAAAGAAAGAAAAATACAGACATATAGATAGACAGACCCTGTCCATGCAGAATAAAACAACTTTTATAAGGTTACTAAAATGGAGTCTTCATCTCATGTGAGTGATCGATTTTATACATATATTTTAAAATTACTGTTGATTTCATTGAGTAAACATTTGTTATTAGGAAAACAATGACTGAGTGCACCTTTAATTATATATATATATATATAAAATCAACATTTAAACCCCACAACCCCCCCTCCCCGACCCCGCCCCCCCAAAAAACAACAACGCTGTGGTCAATATACATACATATACAAACTTAAATACATATACATATATATATATACACATACATACATACATACATACACACACATAATAATCATACAAACTATAATACACTACTTTATCCACACCCCACCCGAGAGCCCTCCAAAAACTCCAAATACCTGCCCCATTTTCGAACAAACTTATCCAAGCCACCCCGTCTTCCAGATGACACCTCCTCATAAGCTGCCAACCTCCCCACCTCCGTGCACCACTCCGGATATGGGGGCGCACCAGCTGACCTCCAACCCCTCAAAATAACCTGCCTGGCGATCATCACACATGTCAGAACCCAGTTACCTATATGGCCATCCCCCACATCGATGACCGCCCCATCGCCCAGAACACAAAGTCTGGGGCAAAATGAAACCTGAGTGCCCACCACGTCGCACACAAAATTCTGAACCTTCGACCAGAATTTCTGGATCTCGACACACCACCAAAAAACATGGGCCATGTCTCCATCCTCCGATTGGCATCTCCAGCAGGTGGGTGTGTCTTTAAGACCAAGCCTATACAGTCTAGAGGGGGTCCAATAAAATCTATGCAAAATTTTGAATTGTATAAGACGCACCCTTGCATCGCTAGATGCAGACTTAACGTTTTTAAGAATTTTAGCCCACACTCCTTCCTCCAATGCCAAGTTGAAATCTTTCTCCCATACTCTCTTGAGAGAAGTTAAGGCTCCGTCCCCCATACTCTGAATTAACAGGGAGTAGTACACTGATGCCTCATGACTTTTTCCAAATGCCGCAATCACCTCTCCCAAAGCATATGCCTCCTTAGGGTGATGTGTGCTATTCCCAAAAATAGTGCAAAGCAGGTGGTGCAGTTGTACATACCTATAAAACTGAGGTCTGGGGATCCAAAAATGTTGGACCAAGTTTTCAAACGATCTCAACACACCACTTTCATATAGGTCACCGAGTGTAGCAACCACCCTCACAATCCACTCCGGCCAGCAGAATGGAGACTTGCCAATAAATAGTCTTGGGTTCTGCCATATGCTCGAGGAAGCATTTAAATAAGTGTTCAATTTAAACAATCTGGACACTTTAGTCCATACCGAGTGTAAATGCGAAATAACGGGGTGTAACTTAACTTTTCCGATTAGTTTGATAGAGATACTTTGTAATGGCGAAATAGGGGCAAGAACTGCCTGTTCAATAACAAACCAGGGAGGGCTCTCTCAGGTGGAAGTGACCAATGAGCCAAATGTCTGAGACTGAATGCATAGTAATAAAACAAAATCTTGGGTAGGCCTAGCCCTCCTTTGTCTATTGGCCTATGTAACTTATTAAAATGCAATCTGGGATGTTTACCATTCCAAATGAAGGACTTCGCTATGCTATCAAATTCCTTGAAATAAGAGAGGGGGACATCTACAGGGAGAGATTGTAGCAGGTAGTTAAATTTTGGAATACAATTCATTTTAATAACATTAACCTTCCCAATCATCGATAAATGTAATGAAGCCCACCTGCTGACATCGCTCGAAAACCTTTTTATTAAAGGGTCAAAATTAACACTAACTAAATCAGACAAATTTGCTGGGAATAAAATCCCCAAATACTTAATGCCCTGTTTGGGCCACTGGAAGGCGCCTGGCTGAAAAGCTGTTACTGGGCAGTATGCTGTCAAAGCCAAAGCTTCGGATTTAGCCCAATTGAATTTGTATCCTGAGAACTTGGAAAAGGAATTAATAATTCTGTGGAGGCAAGGCAAAGATCTAGTAGGTTCAGAGACAAATAATAAAATATCATCTGCGTAAAGCAGAAGCTTATGCGGCACACCTCCCGCCACCACCCCTGGAAAATCATCCTCCTTTCTTATTGCAGCTGCTAATGGTTCCAGGGCAAGATAGAACAATAATGGGGAAAGAGGTGCCCCTATTCAAAGTAAAATAATCTGAGATTAATCCATTTGTTTGTACCGCTGCTTCAGGGTGTCTATAAAGTAACTTCATCCAACCAATAAATGTACTCCTGAACCATACATTTCCAAAATCTTAAAAAGATAATCCCATTCTACCATATCAAACGCCTTTTTGGCATCAAGTGAGATGGCAGCAATTGGAGACTGATCATTCGCTACTGACCACATGATATTGATGAGACGCCTGATGTTATCAGAAGAGCTGTGGCCCCGAATAAACCCCACCTTATCTATATGTATAAGTGATGTCATAATTTAATCGATTAGCCAAACTTTTTGACAATATTTTTACATCTAGTTGGATCAGGGAAATTGGACGGTAACTTTTACACTCGCTTGGATCTTTGTCCTTTTTAAGAATCAGACTGATCCGGGCTTGTGTCATGGTTGGAGAAAGTTTTCCGTTCTTTAATGATTCAGTATAAACTTCTAACAAAAGTGGAGCCAGTTCTGTAGCATAGGATCTAAAAAATTCTGCGGCAAAACCATCTGGCCCCGAGACTTGCTAGTAGGTAGGGACTTAATTACCTCATCAAGCTCCTCCATGGTTATCTTAGAATCAAGAGAGTTTTTTTGCTCAATCGTCAGTTTAGGAAGATTTAATGGTTCCACAAAGTTTCTAATATCTTCATCAGTAGACGAAGACGTGGAACTATAAAGATCAATATAGAACTCTTTAAAGGCATTATTAATATCAATGGCTGAGGTAAATATTTCACCACCAGCAGATTTCACTGAGGGAATGGTAGAAAAAGACTCTCTCTGCTTTATAAATCTAGCCAAAAGCTTCCTTGCTTTGTCACCCGACTCAAAGTATGACTGTCTTGCCCTGAATAACCAAAACTCCACTTTCTGCGACAAAATAGTATTATATCTATATTTCAATTGGGTCAATTCTCTGAGGCCATCAGCTGACATACGGCACTTCAGCTCTGCCTCTGCACTTTTAATATTTCCTTCCAACTCCACAAGTTCTCGTGCTTTGGATTTTTTGATGAATGAGGCATACTGTATGATCCGGCCCCTAAGAACTGCTTTAAGTGCCTCCCAAGCCACGCCCACAGAGGATACTGAGGACCAGTTGGTCTCTATATGAACACTGATTTCAGTCTTTAACATTTGTTGGAAATCAGGATTTTGCAGAAGGGATACATTAAGGCGCCAACTATATGATTTCTTTTTCTCTATATGTGGCATCACCTCTAAACTCACCAGGGCATGAGACTAAAATGTTTCCAATTGAGCAATCAACAACAAATGAAATTAGGGATTTGGATATATAAAAAAATCTATTCTAGAATAAATCTTATGAACTGATGAAATAAATATATAATCCCTACCGGACGGGTTCAAAAGTCTCCAAATATCTGAAGGACCAATATTTTTACACATCCTGTGAAGCATCAGTGTTGCTCTAGTGGGCTTACACACTTTTGCTTCACTATGATCAAGTACTGAATCCATCAAAAGATTGAAGTCTCCTCCCAGTATTATATCATGAGGGGTGCCAGCAGTTTGCAACATCCCTTCAAGATCTATAAAAAACCCCTGATCATCAGCGTTAGGTGCGTAAATATTAGCCAAAATCAACCTTTGCCCTTGAATTTCAGCTAAAACAATAATTACTTTTCCTAATTTATCTTTAATCTGTTTGAGACATTTGAATTGTAGATGTTTATTTACCAATATAATGACTCCCTTGCTCTTACTTGTGCCAGCACTAAAGAAAACATGTCCACCCCATATCTTCCCAAATTTTTCAGCTTCCTGCGGGGAGAGATGTGTTTCTTGAAGAAACACTATATCATATTTGTTATGTTTAAGAAAAGAAATAACCTTCCTTCTTTTTATGGGGTGCCCCAACCCATTCACATTCCATGTGGAGAGAGATAGTACACTTATATTAACAATTGACATATTGATATATTAGAAAAAATAAATTGTGTGCCAAAAACAAAATTATGAAGACCACATTCCCCATTAGTGAAACAATCAACCCCCGAACATCCCCCTGAACAAAACAAACAGAAAAAAGAAAAACGTGCACATTAACCCCGCGCACGACAGTGCCAACCGGCGACAATCCCTCTAAACTCAAAAGGTCCATGAACGCTCACGAGTCCCCACGACAACTTTGCCATCGGATTGCTCAATTTTGCCTCACAAATTTGTGAGGCAAAATTATATAACAGAAAATACTTTGTGAAATAAACCCAGTAAATAGGAAGAATGAACACAAAGAATGTGTGTATTCATTCACAGAACTGTCTCAAAGATGTGATCTTCCACAAAACAAATTCCAGCTGATCTAAAACTGTTCAGTTTCCTCGGACAGACAAATTAATGATCAGTGAGCTGGCTGTTATGCATTCAATGGATGACGTAATCATTCCAATGTCTCGTAAAAAAAAAAAAAAAAAAATCAAAACAAACCACAGCCAGCAGGGGGAGTAAGCACGAAGTACGAACAGATGAATCAACAGCTGTTCCAATGTTATTCAACAGAACAAGCTCCAGCCGCTAGGCGGAACCAATACAAAAAGAAACAAAACCGGCATCCCGGTTCCCCGGATGATCGAGTCAATTCACTCAGAGGCTGCATAAAAGTATATACCATGACTTACACAATCCATCAGCTTTATAAAAGACATTCTTTGTGTGAGCATGTAGATATTCTGTGGTCATCCGTAGTGTCCACTCTCAAACTGGCCGGGAACTTCAATGCAAAAGTAATCTTTCGTCCTTTAAGGAAAAGTGTTATTCACAAAACAAACTCCAGGCGCTCGGCGGAGCCAACACAAAAAGAAAAAAGAAACCAAAATGATGCCCAGCTTCCTCAAAAGCCAGAGTAAGTACAGCGAGTCGAACCACTCACATGAGAAACACCCAATGGTTTACTCACCCATCGATTCAATAAAAGACACTGCCTGATTGGGACATGTAAATACTTTGCGACCGTCCTTCGTTCCTATTCTCAGTTTGGCCGGAAACATCAGAGCAAAAGTGATCTTTCGCTGATGTAAGAGTTTCTTACATTCCTTGAACTGATCGTGTTTCTCTCTTGTCGAACTCGCAAAGTCCAGGAACAAGAAAATATTATGGTTCTTCCAAGAAAGCTTCCCTTTGCTCCTCGCCTGGCGCAACACAAGATCTTTATTGGATGATCTCAGAAATCTGGCCAGAATCGATCGGAGCCTATCTCCCTCAGCAAATCTGTGAGCTGGGAGTCTGTGAGTTCGCTCGATTTCCAGCTTCTGGCCTGTTATGTCGAGCAGACTCGGGAAAAGCTCGTCTAGGAATTTCACCATATCTCTGCCCTACACATGCTCAGGAATTCCAACAATTCGAACATTATTCCTGCGGCTTCTATTCTCAAGATCTTCAAGCTTTTCAAGGAGATGTTCCAAATCAACTTTGGTCACGGGCGGATTAGTGGTTAATTCCCTCTCCGAAGATTCCAGACAATCAATTCGTCTCTCAACATCAGTCACTCTTGTAACTAAATCAGAGAATTGTATTTCCATCGCAGTAATCGATCGACGTATTACAGCGAGATCCTCCAAGTCAGCAAGAACCTTTGTCAACATCACCAACATGTTGGACAACTGACGCTGGATCACCTCTCCCACTGCGCCATCCAAATCTAGTCCCCGGTCTGTAGGCCTGTCAGGGCTTTTATCCTGAACACGTAAGTGTCTTTTAATGTCTCCAGAGCCCGAGGATTTTGACTTCTTTGCCATGTTTTGCCTCAGTGAGCAAATGCGTAAATGGGTGTACCAAATTTCGCCAGATTATAACATGAAAATAATAAAAAATTTAGCAAAGTGCGCAGAGCTCGTCGCTCACATGTCTGCTTCTTGCATGGCGTCACGTGATTCCCGTGTATGCCAGCTTGATCATCTAAGCGGTAACTATTTATTTACACCAGGCAAGTAAGCCATTGTTCTGAAGCAGACTGTCATCTGCTCAATCGCACAGCACGATCAACGCAAAGCAGACATGTTTACTCACGTGATCCTCCAATGCAGCGCTGCTGAACCTGATGTCTGTCGCACACTGAGTGGCTCGTTATTAGTATGGGCGCGTGAAGGGTTTGTCCGGGCTGCACGCTTCTGCTGACTAGCGTTGTTTATTCACACTAAGATTTGGCATGCAGAAGGACTTCAACATGTCAATAATTCATACTCCTGTCTCTCGCTATTGCTTGCATGCAAGTGAGTGATTATTATAAATGCCACCAAGGTTGATCAAATAATAATTTGCGGACCCCTGCGGTATCACCGTGGACCCCCTGTTGAAGACCCTTGCTGTATGGTAAACATGCATTTCTGAAAGCTTTTCTGCTTGTAATTAGTGATGTCCAGTTCGTGGACGAATCGTTCTTTTGAACCTTTTTAGTGAACGAGATGAATTAGTTCACCAAATCGGACTGAATCATTTGAAACAGTTCGCGTCTCGAGTCAACACTGATCCACAAGTTACTCTATCTTAACCTGTCTCTCGGATGTGCCTGACACTCCGAATTGAAACGAGCCGATAACCGGGAGTAATATAATCCTAGAACTGGTGATATCTGCTTTTGCCAACTCTTCTTTGCAATTAACCGCTCCAACTAGTTCACAAATCGGACTGAATGCTCAGGTCGCAACAGTTCTCAAGACAACAGTACTGTAGTCTAGTTTCCATCCACTTTTTTGCACTATTTTGTTATCGACAAAGTGAATGTGTAAAAAAATTTGCTAAATTTGCCGTCTTCTGCCTGTTTCCATTAAAATGGCCTTTTATCGATAAAAATGGTGTGTGTGATGCCTAAAAAACACTTTGTCACATAAGTTTTGGTTTATCGCAAAAGAAATATGCCCTTAAGCCGTTTCCATACAGAAATGTGTGTTTATCGCTAATTCAACTCCCAGATGTCCCTATTTTTTTTCCTCCGAAGTTTTGGTAAAATGGGTAGAGTATTGAGACAATTCATTGAAATTAGCCAGCTTACTGTCATTTTATTTTCACAAATAAAAGCAATCAGAAGCAATCAAAAAGGAACAGTTGCCCTTCTGATGAGACTGTAATATCGGTCCTGATGTTGTGCCTATCGCAGGTTGCCACCGGTTCCGACCCGAAAGCAAATATCAATGGCCCTGTTCAAGCTGGCAACCTGCACCAAGTAGTGGGGGAAACTTTTGGTCTTAGTATAAGGACATCCATCGATGTGTATATGCTGTGTGCACAGCTAATAAAGAAAAACTGATGTGGTGTAATATCAAGGTTTACATATATGATTCATTCCTGATATTCAATAGGCTATTTTGAACAATCATCTAAAGCTTTGCCATCACAACTGCATTATGTCCTGCATATTTGTCCAGCAACTTTTAAAGACCAACTGAACTTGATTATCATCTCAAATAAATTTTAGCGTCATAATGCAATTTACATTTTCTGAAGAAGCTCAGCAAATGTGATCCGAGGTAAAGAGGGTTAGATTTAAAATATTTAAAAGTTCCCTGTCTGTCACTCACTCGACGTTGTGTCGATGTAGTGACACTAGGGGTTCGCTCGAGAGCCCCAGTCACCTTTGCTTTATTCAGAAAAGGCCAGTGAAAATTGGCGAGTGGAATTTGCATGCCACTCTCCGCCCCGGACATACAGGTATAAAAGGAGATGTCGTGCACCACTCATTCAGACTTGTTCTTCGGAGCCGAGCGCATGTGTGTGTGTGTGTGTGTGTTCGTCCCGTCACCTTATTTCCTTGCTGCTGGACTTTACGGCGCATATCAGCGATCGCCCTCGCACAGTCGAGTGTTGTGCTTCCCCTGGGCGCTTCAGTGGCTGAGTCCACAGGTGTTAAAAGAGTATATACCAAAAGAGTATATTTTCTCTAAAAGAACTCGCACAAACGATTGGTGTTTTTTAAAGATGTCCTTTCACCTTTGTGCTACTGGGTGCAGCCGTTATCTCTCCCCACTGGATGACCATGAGATCAGTCTCGAGTGCTTGGGTCTCCAGCACGCCGAGGCAGCTTTCGTGGAGGGGTCATGTTCTCACTGAGAGAACATGCCCATGTGAATGTTGCGGTCGTGGATCTCTTCCTTCTTTGTGAAGCAGAGAGCCACCGTGGCTGCTACCTGACCTGGTCCGTCCTACGTTGAAACAATCTGGGTGTGGATATCTGGGTTGGGCGATCTGGGTGTGGATATGGAAGCATTTCCGCTGGCTCAATCCCCGCGGACCTCCCAGCCCCCAGCACACACATTCTGCCTGATAGAGTTCACAAGCGTGGTAGGCGGTCCACCTCAGGGTGGATTTAATATCTCGTTCGGGGCTCACAATGAGGATGAGTTATCAGTTGCAGCATCGGAGGGTGGGCAACTGCTTTCAGAAGTGGACAAATCTTCTGAGCTCCTGGTCTCGGGCGGTAGAGCTCAGAATGAGGCAGATGCTGAGTTGGCAGCCATGCTTGCCCGGGCAGCTGTGAACATCAGGCTGGAGTGGAACCCTCCGCCCTGCCCTGAGCATTCGTGGCTAGATGATTGGTTTATGGGCTCAGAGTGTGACTCATGGCCGTGCCCCGCCCCAGTGGCCTTCTTCACGGAAGTGCACGAGGAGCTCGCAAAGTCATGGAAGGCACATTTCTCTGCCCGTACACGCTTCGCAGGCTCGTCCACCCTAACTACCCTCGACGGCGGAGCGGCTAAGTGATATGTTGAGCTTCCCTAGGTAGAGCGCGCCGTGCGTGCCTTGAACAGAGCCTTACACAGGCTCAAGATGTTGAA
Organism: Myxocyprinus asiaticus; assembly: GCF_019703515.2. NCBI lineage: Eukaryota > Metazoa > Chordata > Actinopteri > Cypriniformes > Catostomidae > Myxocyprinus > Myxocyprinus asiaticus. The sequence continues at coordinate 47,472,411 of NC_059364.1, read as the reverse complement.
GCAGAAGCGCATCCTGACATCTGTACGACATCAGGATTGGTTCACGGCCATCGACCTGAAGGACGCATACTTTCACGTATTGATCCTTCCTCAACACAGACTTTTTATTCAGTTTGCCTTCAAGGGATGAGCATACCAGAACAAGGTCCTCCCTTTCGGTCTGTCCCTGTCTCCTTGTGTCTTTAACAAAGTCGCAGAGGCTGCCCTGGCCCTGCTGAGGGAGAAGGGCATTCGCATTCTCAATTATCTCGACGACTGGCTGATCCTAGCTCACTCGCGAGATCTATTGTGTGCACATGGACCTTGTGCTTCGGCACCTCAAGCGACTGGGGCTTCAGGTCAACAGGGAAAAGAGCAAGCTCTCCCCGGTGCAGAACATCTCTTTTCTCGGTATGGAGTTGGGTTCCATACTGGCCCAACCAGACTTGGTTTTCAGACCTGATGCTCCTGGCAGTAGCCCCTCCCTGGCGCATTCCCCTGAGGCAGGACCTTTTCACTCAGGGGCAGGGCACTCTCCAGCACCCATGGCCAGACCTCTGGAATCTCCACGTCTGGGACGCGGAGGACCTAGCAGGCCTTCCACCAGCGGTGGTAGACACAATCACTCAGGCCAGAGCCCCCTCCACTAGGCGGCTGTATGCTTTGAAGTGGCGTCTCTTCGCGAATTGGTGTTCTTCCCACAGGGAAGATCCACGGAGATGCGCAGTCGGGTCTGTGTTGTCCTTTCTACAAGAGGGACTGGAGAGATGGCTGTCTCCCTCTACCCTGAAGGTGTACGTGGCTGCTATTGCAGCATATCACGATACACTGGATGGGAGACCCTCTCGACAGCACGACCTGATCACCAGGTTCCTCAAAGGCATGAGGAGATTGAATCCCCCTAGACCATGCCTGATTCCCTCTTGGGATCTCTCTGTGGTCCTACCTGCCTTACAGCGAGCCCCCTTTGAGCCCCTGGAGCATCAAAATTGGAAAAGGAATTAATAATTCTGTGGAGGCAAGGCATAGATCTAGTGGGGTTGGAGACGAATAATAAAATATAATCTGCATAAAGCAGAAGCTTATGCGCCACACCTCCCGCAATCATCCCTAGAAAATCATCCTCCTTTCTTATCGCGGCTGCCAATGGTTCCAGGTCAAGACAGAACAATAATGGGGAAAGAGGGCAACCCTGCCGAGTGCCCCTATTCAGAGTAAAATAATCTGAAATTAATCTGTAAAAAAGAGAAAAAAAATGGAATCTGGATAATAATAATTTTCATATCCGTTCCAGAGCGGAACTTCAATAAATTGCCCTTGAAGGTCTCTGCGTTGTTCTGTCTTTTCTGAGCGCTGAAGTAAATCAATTATTGTTAATTCACACATTTAATTCCGTTATTCATTTTATCTGACTCCAATTTTATATTAATCTGACTCCAATTTTAAGTTGACCTCTAATTTATATTTAAGCTCTAATTAATTTCTGATCATTCTTTTAATTTAACATTTTTAGGTTATTGATTACTCTAAATCCTCTTCTATTCATTGTCCTTTTGATCTTTGGAGACTTAAGCCGGCCGTTATTAAATTACGTAAACCTCCCGAAAATGGATAGCCAGTTCTGTTCTTAGTCAGCGGTTGTAGGGTTAACTAATGTCGTCTGGTTTGGCTTTTCTCATAACCAGACGATATTGCCGCTTAGTCACGTACATACAACTTGCTAAGACGGGTGGTGAGCAGTGACAGAGTCTTTAAATGGCTTTCTCCTACCCGGTTGTCCTGAGTGGTTTCTCCTATATTAAAGCTCCAGTATGGTCTACCCTGGTCTATTGAAATTCAAATCCTACCCGGCTGTCCTAGGTGGTTGTCCTACCTGGTTGTCCTGAGTGGTTTAAATTCAAACTGAGAGTCTTTAAATGGCTTCCTCCTATATTAAAGCTCCAGTAATGATTTCAGAGGAATTCAGAATAAATCAAATAATAACAATTTATTTGTCAGGTAGGATATAAAACATTGTTGCAGAAATTCAAATCAAAGCCAATTTCACATGATCAGAATAAACAAGCATTACTAAAAATAAAAGACAAGTCAAAGAAACATACCTGACAAAACTACATGCAGCGGTACAGCATGGGAGATCTGTATACAGATTCCAAGAGCTTCGTGCCAACTTTCCTTAAATATCTAGACAGAATAAACATTGTGTACCAAATGGTGTTATCCTTTGAACAATGAGGATTTGGGGGTGAATGGGTTCTTGACTTCCTGGGGTTTAACCTTGTTAACATACAGGAGATAATTTCAATTGTAGGTCAAGGAGGGGGAGCCACCTCCAGAATTATGCAGTATTTGGCAAAGACCTTATAACTTTGTTACCATTAGTTTTATCAACATGGGAAAGAGACCACTATACCAGTCGCACAGAGACCTCTTAAATGATATCAAACACATACAGTTGCATTCTTTGTTTTCATGTTATTTGTTATATTTTTTACATATAAATCTTATGTCTTTGTGTTGGTCCAGAGCTGTTGAAGGGGAGAAGGGGAGAGAGAAGGGGGGGCAGCAAGGTGATTTGCAATTTATCACACTGTGGTGATATTCAGGTGTAGATTTCAGCAAAAGGCGATTTGCACTTAATCACACGTGGTGATATTCAGGTGTAGATTTCAGCTTTTGTGAGAGAGTTCTATGACATTGATTCTCGCAGAGTTCTTTGACTTTTAGATGGAAATGGCACCTTTTGGTTGTAGACATTCTGGTGCCAGCCTTACAAATCCATTTGTTTGTACCGCTGCTACAGGGTGTTTATAAAGTAACTTAATCCAACCAATAAATGTACTCCCAAACCCATACATTTCCAAAATCTTAAAAAGATAATCCCATTCTACCATATCAAACGCCTTTTCGGCGTCAAGTGAGATGGCAGCGACCGGAGTCTGATCATTCGCTACTGACCACATGATATTGATGAGACGCCTGATGTTATCAGAAGAGCTGCGGCCCCGAATAAACCCCACCTGATCTATATGTATAAGAGATGTCATAACCTTACTTAATCGGTTAGCCAAAATTTTGAACAAAATGTTTACATCTAGTTGGATCAAGGAAATTGGACGGTAACTTTTACACTCGCTTGGATCTTTGTCCTTTTTAAGAATCAGACTGATCTGGGCTTGCGTCATGGTTGGAGGAAGCTTTCCATTCTTTAATGATTCAGTATAAACTTCTAACAAAAGTGGAGCCAGTTCTGTAGCATAGGATCTAAAAAATTCTGCAGCAAAACCATCTGGCCCCGGAGCCTTGCCAGTAGGTAACTCCTCCAAGGTTATCTCAGAATCAAGAGCGTTTTTTCGCTCAGTCTTCAGTTTAGGAAAATCTAATGGTTCCACAAAGTTTCAAATATCTTCATCAGTAGACGAAGACATGGAACTATAAAGATCAAGATAGAATTCTTTAAAGGCATTATTAATATCAATGGCTGAGGTAAAAATTTCATCACCAGCAGATTTCACTGAGGGAATGGTAGAAAAAGACTCTCTCTGCTTTATACAGTGCATCCGGAAAGTATTCACAGTGCTTCACTTTTTCCACATTTTGTTATGTTACAGCCTTATTCCAAAATGGATTAAATTCATTATTTTCCTCAAAATTCTACAAACAATACCCCATAATGACAATGTGAAAGAAGTTTGTTTGAAATCTTTGCACATTTATTAAAAATAAAAAACGGAAAAAAAAATCACATGTACAGAAGTATTCACAGCCTTTGCTCAATACAGTACTTTGTTGAAGCACCTTTGGCACCAATTTCAGCCTCAAGTCTTTTTGAGTGAATACTTTCCGGATGCACTGTATATCTAGCCAAAAGCTTCCCTGCTTTGTCCCCCGACTCAAAGTATGACTGTTTTGCCCTGAATAACCAAAACTCCACTTTCTGCGACAAAATAGTATTATATCTGTATTTCAATCGGGTCAATTCTCTGAGGCCATCAGATGACATACGGCGCTTCAGCTCTGCCTCTGCACTTTTAATATTTCCTTCCAACTCCTTGTGTTCTTGTGCTTTGGATTTTTTGATGAATGAGGCTTACTGTATGATCCGACCCCTAAGAACCCCCTTTGGTGCCTCCCAAGCCATGCCCACAGAGGATAACGAGGAACAGTTGGTTTCCATATTAACACTGATTTCAGTCTTTAACATTTGTTGGAGATCAGGATTTTGCAAAAGGGATACATTAAGGCACCAACTATATGATTTATTTTTCTCTATATGTGGCAACACCTCTAAACACACCAGGGTGTGATCCGAGTCTAAAATGTTTCCAATTGAGCAATCAACAACAGATGAAATGAGGGATTTGGATATAAAAAAAATCTATTCTAGAATAAATCATATGGACTGATGAAAAAAATTTATAGTCTCTACCAGATGGGTTCAAAAGTCTCCAAATATCTGTAAGACCAAGATTTTTACACATCCTGTGAAGTGTCAATGTTGCTCTAGGGGGCTTACACACTTTTGCTTCACTATGATCAAGGACTGAGTCCATCAAAAGATTAAAGTCTCCTCCTAAAATTATATCATGAGGGGTGCCAGCGGCTTGCAGCATCCCTTCAAGATCTATAAAAAAGCACTGATTATCAGAGTTAGGTGCGTAGATATTAGCCAAAATCAGACTTTGCCCCTGAATTTCTGCTAAAACAATAATGACTCTTCTTAATTTATCATTAAACTGTTTGAGAAATTTGAATTGTAAATGTTTATTTACCAATATAATGACTCCCTTGCTCTTACTTGAGCCAACACTAAAGAAAACATGTCCACCCCATATCTTCCCAAATTTTTCAGCTTCCTGCGGGGAAAGATGTGTTTCTTGAAGAAACACTATCATATTTCTTACGTTTAAGAAAAGATAAAACCTTTCTTCTTTTCATGGGGTGCCCCAACCCATTCACATTCCACGTGGAGAGAGATAGTACACTCATACCAACACAAAACCAGCACAAAAGGAAATGAAACACGCATCCCGGTTCCTCGGATAGTCAAGAGTCAATTCACTCGGAGGCCGCATAAAAGTATATCCCATGATTTACACAGTCTGCCAACTTTATTAAAGACATCCTTTGTGTGGGCATGTAGATATTTTGCTGTCATCCGTTCATTGTAAAAGTGATCTTCTGTCAATGCAAAAGTTTCTTTAAGGAAAAGTGTTAATCCACAAAACAAAACAAACTCCAGCCGTTCGGCGGAGCCAACGCAAAAGGAAATAAAAATGGCGCCCAGCTTCCTCCGAAAGCCAGAGTATGTACAGTGAGTCAATCCACTCACAAGAAAAACACCCAATGGTTACTCACCCATTGTTTCAATAAAAGACATTGACTGATTGGGACATTACTTCGCTGCCGTCCTTGGTGTTTATTCTCAGTCTGGCTGGAAACTGATGTAAGAGTTTCTTGCATTCCTTAAACCGACCGTGTTTCTCTCGCCAAGTTCGCAAAGTCCGGACACAAGAAAATATTGTAATTCTTCCAAGAATGCTTTCCTTTGCTCCTCACCTGGCACAACACGAGATATTTATCGGATGATCTCAAAAATTTGGCCAGAATCGATCGGGGCCTTTCTCCCTCAACAGATCTGTGAGCTGGGACTCTGTGAGCTTGCTCGATTTCCAGCTTGTGGCCTGTTATGTCGAGCAGACTCGGGAAAAGCTCGTCTAGGAATTTCACCATATCTCTGCCCTCCTCATGCTCAGGAATTCCAACAATTCGAATGTTATTCCTGCGGTTTCTATTCTCAAGATCTTCAAGCTTTTCAAGAACACATTCCAAATCAACTTTGGTCGCGGGCGGATTAGTGGCTAATTCCCTCTCTGATGACTCCAAATAATCGATTAGTTTTTCAACATCTGTCACTCTTGTGACTAGCTCAGAGAATTTTTTTTCCATCGTCATAATCGATCGACGTATTACAGCGAGATCCTCCAAGTCCGCAAGTACCTTTGTCAACATCACAGTTGACGCTGGATTCCTTCTCCCATGCATTTTCAATGAATATCATGCTTTCTGCCTTATTTTACCAATGGAATCCACATCAGATAAGTAAAAGAAGCTGTTATAACCATCCGATGATAGTTAAAAGATATATGCAGTAGATAATGTGTAATTTGTAATGTTTACATTCTATACACAACATACATAGCATAACCTTACCTAGTTAACCGTGGCCATAGTATGCACCTGTTACGCTCTTTTATTGTATTTTATGATGGCCCTTACAAAACATTTTGAGTTCTGACAAACTTGCCGCAAATTTCCCACTCATTATTTTCACATGCAAATGGGCTTGCGATTCACCGCAAATGTTTGCCAGACATTAGCAGCTCTTCACCGGTAGAGGTGAACCTGTAGAAAACCTTTGCTGACAATGAAGAGTTTGTTGCAAAACTCATTTGCATGTAAAAATAATGAGTGCAGAATTTGTGGCAAGTTTGCCAGAACTCTCAATTTTTGAAAGGGGGAATTTGCGAAAATAGTCCACAAAATAGTTGCGGAAAGTTTGCCAGAACTCTCGATTTTTGTAAGGGGGAATTTGTGAAAATAGTCCACATAAAATCATGAAAAGATTTTTTATACATGTTTTTAAATGAAGACATTTGATGCAACTGCAAAGATGTTACTATGGCAGACAGATAAGAGGATTATTCTATGGACAGAATACAGACAGGTCAGGACATATAGTGTCACAGGTCTGAATGGCTTACAGACTGCTGATCTCTACTTTGTGTTGTGTTTGACTTCCGCGTTAAATACACGGAACCTCTGTTTTTCGGAGCAGGCACATAACAGATGTGATCTGAATAATGTGTATACATGCTGGATGAAGCACACATTATTTATGTCTGTTAGTTTGATTTTGCAAAAATCGGACTGGTACGATTTCAGTCAGACTAAAGCGTTTATATGACATTTTACAAAGACTAATAACTGCTTTAGTCCAAAATCGAACATTTAAAGTGCATGAAAAATGCACACATTGTCTCTGGAAAATATGAGATCTTTATTGTTGATCCTCAGTGTGGTCATTTTTTCCCATCGATACCACATGCTACAAAAGAAAACCATCATCAGAAGGAACTGACATTTAGAAAACAAAATTTCATAGTCTTTGCATTGTTGGATGATTTGTTTCTTTAGTCTGTGCCAGAAGATTGGGAGAACTTTTACTGTTCTCACATTTAGTGAGTAGTAGGAGCTACAAGATTTGACTAGGTTTTCTGTGGTAGACTGATGAAGAGTTTGTGTTGTGGTCCTTCATTTTAGGATGTACTGGATATAGGGAAGTTCAGGTCCATCCATTGCCTTGTTTGTCAGGACAAGTGTTTTGAGCTTGAGTCCGAGTGGGGATGACCAGCCACTGGAGCAGAAATAAATGGGAGGACTTGGGGACTGTATGACGGTACTTCACACACGGCTACACTGAATATTCACAATGGACAAGGATATAATTTTAGTGGTGAGTTTCATTTTAACCTCACTCTCCCAGAGTATAAAGTGCAACATTAAAAAGAGGCTGCTTGGCAATTAGTTTCACACACTCTCAACATCCGCCCTCGCCTTTTTTGTCCATGGAATTTCATATTGTAAAAGTAAATATGACCGCACCTTTAGTGAACCAGTTTAAGCAAACAATTCACCAGTTACCAATCCACTTATATGTAGTGTTGACACTACATTCTTCATTTCACTTCATTTTAGATAATTGGTTTGTAAAAACGATTCATATAAATCAACCAGTTTAAATAAACAATTCACCGATTCACTTGTGACATAAATTGGAGGCAGATTGCTGTCATCTGGTGATCAAACTATAAATAACATGACTTATAAATAGTCATAACAGTAACAGCCAGTAGATGGCTGTAGCCATCTATTGTGTAGTTTAATGGCTTGTTCTAGCCTAATTGCATATTATATCACAAGATATGCATTTGGATATATATTTAGACATTATCAAAATATTATTTGTCAGGAATTTGGCATTTTTAAATTTAAAGTTTTTGCAGTTAATGTCATTATGCTTGCAATCAAACCTGGCCATGGTTACAAAGAGAAGACACTGAATAAGCATTTTTCTACCAATAATTTATTTCAAACATAAAAAAAGTATAACTCAAAGTAAATGTATAATAATGTCAAGAAAATGAACATCAAGAAACAGAAATTAACTGCATAATTCTGAAAATTCAGTTAGAGTACAAAACAGAAGAATCAGAGTAAACATTTTGCAATTTCAAACTTTCTATAGTAAAAATTTATTTTGTAAATGTGTGTGTGTGTGTGTGTGTGTGTGTGTGTGTGTGTGCATACATTTTGCCAAAGGTGTGTATTTTTTGGGGAATTTTGATATTTCAACCTCAGTTCCTATAATACATCTATATACACTGTGTACACAAAATAGTTACACTCAGGACCTTAAATGTCCCCATTGAAACCCGTTAAAACTGCAATATTTAATCCCAGTGCCATTAAATCATAAAATAATGAATTCTATGATATTATGCTTTCATTCTGGAGCTCTGGCTTCAGAATTAATTTTTTTTTATATTTTCCACCAGATAGCGCCATTTTTCTCATGTTTAGCCTATGAAGCAAATACATGCTTTTTTCCTATTTTCTGTTTGCTGTATTATAGAGCACTGCAGGCCGATTGAATAAATGATGCAGCTAAAATTGTGTGGGTGTGTTAGTATGGATGTCAGAGTGTGTTTTGTATGTGTGTATTGAGAAATTTGTGTGTGTGTGTGTAAAAAACAACAGTGGCATTATGTAAACAAACGTCTCGGTTACTGTCGTAACCTCCGTTCCCTGACGGAGGGAACGTGATGTTGTGTCGATGTAGTGACACTAGGGGTCGCCCTTGGGAGCCCCAAACACCTCTGATCTTTGAGAAAAGGCCAATGGGAATTGCCGAGTGGAATTTGCATGCCACTCCCCCGGACATACGGGTATAAAAGGAGCTGGCTTGCAACCACTCATTCAGGTTTTGTGCTGACGAGCCGAGACAAGGTCCCGGCCATTTCAGCAGGTAGTCCAGTGTTGTGGCAGGAGGGACACAATGTCTCATTCCCTCCACTGAGACGTTCTCCTTCTGTCACTCACTCGACGTTGTGTCGATGTAGTGACACTATGGGTCCCTATACAAAACGCCACGACTAACTGAGCTGTGTTACGTTGACTGGTGGTGCGAGATGGGCAGACATCTGCGTGCCTCGTAGCCAATGCACCCGGCCATCACGTAACCTCCCCCAACGCTCTTACAGGCGTCAAACGGTCCCCTGCACCTCAGGGACAAGTCGACTGTCTAAAATTAGGGACCGGCTGACCCAGCCGTGGCCTCTTCTCTTTTTTCTCCCCAAAAGGAACAAATCATTCAGCTGGGGGCCATATAGGGTCAGTTCGTCAGGGGTGTCCCTCCGAGGGGAGGACACCACAGAGACCACACCCCGCCCGGAGGGGGAGCATTTGTGTGGAAATACATCACATGGTCTTACCGAGTCTTGTCGGAAGCATCTCATGTGGAGAAGTCCCATGGTAGGTCCTACCCAAGGGGGGAGGAGTTCTATAAACATGGTGACTGAGGCAGAGAGACCTCTGCCCAAGGAAGATGCAGTTTACCAACAGGGAAACTTTTTTGCGGAAGATACATCACACGGGGTTATGTATGGGCAACCAGCGCATGTGGAGCACCTACCCCAGTACAGGGCCTAGTTATCACACGTACTGGGCCAGCAGCGAGTTTCTCTGTAAACTCACCTGCCACAGGGCTAAGGAGGAAGGACATCCAGGGTCCACGACTTCATGAACACGACTGGGGGTAAAAAGCACACGTCTCCATCTCAGGGGAGGGAAAAGGCACTATGCACAAGCGATACTCCCGGCCAGCTGTCCCGGAACTTACCTGTTCGTACCTGACAACACACAGGACGAGACCGGCTCAACCTGGAGATTATAGAATCTCGCAAATGTGTTGGGTGTTGCCCAGCCCGCTGCTCTGCAGATGTCTGCTAAAGAGGTGCCATTGGTCAGAGCCCAGGAGGCCGCCACACTCCTAGTAGATTGGGTTCGTAGCCACAAAGGGGGCGGCACGTCCTGGGCGTGATATGCCATAGCGATGGCATCAATGACCCAGTGGACAATCCTCTGTTTGGAGACAGTGCTCCCTTTCCGCTGTCAACCCAAGCAGACAAAGAGCTGCTTGGAGCTCCTAAAGCTCTGCATGTGATCCAAATAGATGCGCTAAGCACACACCGGACACAGCAATGCCAAGGCTGGATCTGCCTCCTCCTGGGGCAGGGCTTGCAGGTTCACCACCTGATCCCTAAACGGGGTCGTGGGAACTTTGGGCACATAGCCCGGTTGGGGTCTCAGGATCACATGAGAGTAACCCAGAACGAACTCCAGGCACATTTCACTGACAGAGGACGCCTGCAGGTCCCCTACCCTCTTGATGGAAGCGAGCGCAGTCAAGAGGGCAGTCTTCAGAGAGAGTGCCTTTAGCTCCACTGAATCCAGGGGCTAAAATGGAGCTCCCCGTAGGCCCCGAAGGACCACAGAGAGGTCCCACGAAGGGATGAGATGCGATCTGGGGGGGTTTAACCTCCTAGCGCCTCTCAGGAACCTGATGATCAAGTCGTGCAGTCATCAAGATAGTTGAGGATGCGAACGCCCACTTCCCTTAACAGGGCAAGGGCTGCCTCTGCGACCTTCGTGAAGGGACAGACCGAAGGGGAGGACCTTGTACTGGTACGCCCGGCCCTCGAAAGCAAACCGCAGGAAGGGTCTGTGTCGAGGTAGAACTGAGACTTGGAAGTATGTGTCCTTCAGGTCTACCGCTGTGAACCAATCTTGATGCCGGACACTCGCCAAAATGCGTTTTTGTGTCAGCATCTTGAACGGGAGTCTGTGCAAGGCCCGGTTCAGAACTTACAGGTCCAAGATTGGCCACAACCCGCCTTTTTTGGGTATGATGAAGTAGGGGCTGTAAAACCCCTTTCTCATCTCGGCTGGAGGAACAGGCTCTATCGTGTCCTTCCATAGAAGGGACATGATCTCCGCGTGCAAGGCAGCGGCGTTCTCGCCTTTCACCGAAGTGAAGCAGATGCCGTTGAACCTGGGCGGGCGCCTGGCGAACTGAATCACGTAGCCGAGTCGGACGGTCCTGATCAGCCACAGCGACGGGTTGGGGAGTGCGAGCCATGCCCCCAAGCTCCAAGCGAGGGGGACCATGGGGACAATCGCGTCGGACATACCGGTGGGTGAGGCCTCACGACGGGGCAATCATGGCCAGGCTGGGTCCAGGGACATCGAAGCACTTACCTAGCTCCTTACACCCACCATATGAGCGGTCTGGGACGGGGGAGAAGTGGAATTGTCCTTGTGTCCTGTCTTGACTATCGTGTCGAGGGTGGGATTGTGCCACAGCTGGGCATGTGGGGGCGGGAGGCCGCCTCCGAGGCGCCGTACCTTCCAAAAAGAAATGGTGCCCGGCGGTCATGATAACGACGGCCATGTACGGCGACTGTGTGACCCAGGAAGTGAGGAAACCGCTCTTTTCTTGAAAATGTGGGTACCGCAGCCCTTTGGGCATGCGGCGAAATGATAAGAAAAGGTAAACAAGGATTCTCTGCCCGGCCCTCCACCGGGGGAAGGAGTGGTGCTCTTACCAGCTCCTGTGTAGCGGGTCTCCGACTTCCTGGGCTGCCCGTCTCAGGGATGCTTTGAAGCCATCCTTGGGTTCTTGGCAGCCGGCCGTGAGACGGGTGGCGTCTGCTTCCTGCGGGCGGCTCCATGCCGGGGCCGGCTTGCTGGGGCGGGCTGTGGCAGAGCTGGTGTTGTTGCCGTAGGGGGACGCCCTTGACAACGAGCAGACGGGGTGTGGTATGTTGAGCCACGCCTGGGCAGGATATGTTGGATGACCTCCGTCTACTTCCTCACCGTCGAAAACTGTCAGGCAAAGTCTCCGACGGTGTCACCAAATAGGCCAACCTGGGAGATGGGGGCGTCAAGGAATCGTACCTTGTCAGCCTCCCTTGACTCGACCAGGTTGAGCCAAATGTGCCGCTCCTGGACCACTAGGGTGGACATCTGTATCACCCTCGCACTCTGACACAAAACCACTTATTTCAGTCTCCCTTATGTTTGCAGTCACCCTTGCATCACAAAGAGAGTGGTCATTGTTCCCCTGACCACAACCAGTCATTCCAATACTGCATCTACAGTATGTGCAGTGTTTTTTCTTTTTCTTCATTTTTTAGGCCTCCATCTCGAACTGCAGCAATTACATCTCACACTCAGAGAAGTTATTCTTTTTCGCTTTGAATCTGTTGGCATAAATAATGGCGGAGCAAAAATGTATTGAAAATTGCTAGTCAATTTTTATGCAGGTGACATCATGAATATTTAAAAAAAAGTTTTATACATTAGGCCACAGAACTTATTTTAATGGCATGAATGACCTCTGTGCACAAACAATTAGCATCAACTTGACTGAGTTTTTTAAATTTTGCCAAGAGGAATTAACAAAAGTCCAGTCAAGATGACACTGATAGAGAGTTTTCCAAACTTATTATTTGAGATTTTTGTTACTATCTACTATTATTATTATTTTAAAATTCTGATTTATGGAAAGGATAGTATAATCTTGAAACTTTTGTATAAAATGTGCTTCACGTGGTAACATCTAAATTGACTGTTTTTATTTAATTCAAAAATGTTAAGACTAAATTTACCTGACAAATTATGTTACACCAACAAAACTGATTTTTATTGTAAGTACCAATAGTAGGTTACTTTTTTCAGTGTTTGCTGTAACACAACAAAGTGACAAAGTCTTAAGGTGTGAATCTATAGGCAGTGCAAAAGCAGCGTGAAATTCTGAGATAAAATTTGTTCAGTCAGTGTTAAGGAATGTGACTTATTTCTGAAATGTGTCATTGATGCTGTGTGAATAAACTAATGTAGCTCAGAATTGCTTCATTTGTATTAAAGAAATTGCCTAGACTGAAAATGTTTTTCCAATCTACTCTTTGCCCTTTAAAAACTGCCAACATATGCTGCCTTCATGTGCCTTCGGAATTATCCTATTTCCCAAGTGGTAATTATGCTGCGTTCCATTCAACTCGGAAAGTCGGATGTACCATCTTCTTACTAGGAAAAGTGCAATGGAGTTGTAATTCCAACTTGGAAGCATGTGCGGAAATTTTCAACTCCTATTTCACCGAGATGCAGGTGCATGACGTCAAACAAACATTTCGGCACCCAGGGAGATATACAAAGTAAGTGATAAACATTCACTTTATTAAGTAGTATCGATAAATGAGTTCAAGTTTCCACATAACATGATATTAAACAAACGCCTGCAGAAACAGATGTATAAAACATGGTAAATTAAACTCTCTTTTGACAATCATACACCTGTAGCACAAATGCTAGCGCTGCAGCATTGTTTATCAATTGGGTTGCTAGGAGATGTCTCTGGTTTTAGTTGAACCCCCTGCTAAACTAAAGAGAGCATTGCAGTTTTGTTTCCTTAAATGTCATCTTCCGAATATCAGGCAATGTAATGCATTTATGGTTGGAGATCGGAGATATCAAGTAGGAATATCCCACATCCGACTTGAATGGAACGCAGCATTAGTAGACCGTGTTCAAGTGCTTTGTTGTCGGAAAGAACATGAAACATCGATGACACCAGGTTTATTTATACATATTTCTTGAGGAACTTTTATTTTGACTCCATAATACACATTACTGACGATAATGGAATTTTGGTCAAATACAAGCTATTTTCATGGTATAAAAATTTACAACATGCATCAAATGGTTGGTGATACATAAATTAATCTGACCGAAACAGCAAGCGCTATCAATGAGCTTTATTTAGAAAAAATGAATAAAACCTGTCGTTCACTACAGAAACTGTACTTTCATCCGCTATGTTAAAAGTTTAAGTGTCCTCCCATCTCAAAAACTCGAGTATAAAAATTATCTCAGAATTTACCATTTATAATTACAACTTGAGGGGTTGGTCATGTGCAACTTCGAGTGGGCAAACTTGTATATATGATTATTCTGAATTATTCTGTATAATCAATCAGGTGTTTCAATTCTTGCCTTAAAGTTTACGCTTAAAACATTAAAGTCTCCATATACATACTGTAAGTCAGGTACATGAGGTATCTTTTGAAAGCTCAGAATCTGAACTTTTAAGAGATAACCATCACTTCTGCTTTTATGTTACTTACAATAACAAAATAAGGCCTCAAAACATTGGGGTAGAAATATTAATATAAAAATAAAAGTGCTTCACATAGCACAAAAATGGACAATTCATATATCAAATGAAAGCTCTCACACTCAGGAATGTGACTGTACAGTTAATGTTGCCCTAATACCACAGTTCGAAATATTTTCAAAATAATCACAAAGTGAAATATGATTTGTGTAAATCATCAAATACAAACGTCTCATTTATGGTCCAATTACTCCCGCTGTAAGCCCCAAATAGCTAAAAACTTTATATGTGCTTTTACTGTAGGAAGGTCTCTAAAAAATGAGCCATTGTTTACTTGTCTGTGTAATCGAATCGAATAATCGAATGTTATATCTTAGATGTCCAGAACAAAATATGCCATCCAGAAGGAAAATCATACAAAACAAATCATCAGAAAATATGTTTTCAACTATTTATGTTTTATATCATCATTTATATCTTCTAGTCCACTCAGAGGCTAAGATATTCAATGAAATAACAAGGGTGGTGCTTGAACTAAAAATTAGACTGAATGTCTATGGACGAGCACAACTTTGCAGGCAAAAATGTGTTAGAGCTCCACCTACATTTCAGATCTGTATATTGTGATGGAAAGCGATAAGATAATTATTATTATTATTATTTTCTAGTGCTTTCTTCCACCTAGTGGAATAATTTTTTTTTTTTGTTTGTTTGTCATAAGATTAGAAACACATACAATGTTATTTATGAATAATTGGAGTCATTTTTTTTTTTTTTTTTTTTTTTTGGGCGGTTCTCAGAAAAATGAGACACATTTTTTGCAATTAGTCCATAGTATGTGTGAATGGTAAGCTTTTAAATTTGAGTGTGAAAAGTTGCGGACGGCAGCCCAAAAATCCACAAGAGTTTAAGGGGTTAATCTGGTATCTCTTTTCCACAATGAGAAATGAAAAACAAAAAAATGTAATACCTAAAAGCAACACAAATGTAGCAAGTCCTGTATTTGCTTCGCCCTCTTAAAATCCTGTCACCCCCTCCAGGCACAAAATTGAAAATCTCTATGATTCCATCAGTCTCTCACACCCACCCGTAACCTGATTCCCTACGTGAAGGAGACGCTCACAGTATGTCCCTTGTTTCAACACTTCACCTGCAGCTTGGCTCCCGCAGTTCTCTGGATGTGCAGGGCCTTGCCGTTTCCTTTGAGACAGACAGCAAAAGCTGCAAGCAACACCTTTGACCTGCACTGTCATTTATTTGGCTATCCAACATTTTTCATTTACCACACCCTAAACCCCAGAGCTTTCTGCAAACACACATCACCTGTGCTGTCTGCAACTTTCGTGGTTGCAATAAATTAATGATATAATATGATCCAAATTGTTATCAAAATATTTCACTAAAATGAATATATATTAAAGTATTAAACTTTTAAATGAAGATCAGCTTTGTTAGTTTAGTTCACAGATATTAATAAAGTTGAGCCAAGAGAAACAATGTGTTTTATCCAATGCTACTCGCTTAGTCTTTTTGGTTTTAAAAGATTAATGATAATATTTCCCTGTAATCATTAAGTGTTCGGCAATAATCATGATTTGTAACTTTGCATATCAAAGACATCTTTCATGGATTTTAATGGTCAACGTGAGTGCAAGTCTCAAGTCACACCTTCTCATCTAATGCTGGAAAAAAGCACACCTTTAAGTCAGAGTGAAGGGTGGGCTTTCATAGAGAGTAATGACAAATATACAGGTCAGAATGCTTCTCTGTTTCAGTTCAGAGAGAATATGAGGGAAATTATATGAAAAGGACTTTAGATAATTGTATTTTGACTTTTGTTTATTGTTTCGCCATTGTTTACCAGTAGGAATTATTCCAATGATAAAACGTTTCAAACAGTATGCTACAAGACCTCACTTGTGGCATCTATTGGAAATTAAATGTTATTTTTAATACAATTTTAGGCAAAAAAATCAGAACTTTTGGCAATCTAATAAAAAAATGGATCAGTTTGCACTGTTGTATATTGCACATTTTGGCAAATGTAGCAGATAATATGCATACTAAATATTTGAATTCTGTGCGTAGTAAATATAGACTATAGAATACCAAAATAGTAAGATGATTATGTTAGTGTGCTATGACCTGCAGTGAGAACTATTAAGGTGTTAATATTAAAATCACAGAGATGTGTTAGATAACAGGCTTATGTTTAAGTTTATATTTAATCATATATCCATACACCAGATATGTTAACTAATACACAGAGCTTTTCAGAACATAAACAGGAGTTCACTTCCCTGAAAGGTTTCAGACACAGAGGCTGTTTGTGCTCAGGCACAGAACGGTCTGTTTATGGCAAACCTGGCCTGAATACAGTATGTTGAGAAAAGACAGATGACGTCAGTGAGTGTGTTCAGGGTAAACACAGTGAGGAGCACTAATATACATATTACACAGGCCTTGCCATTTGGTTTCACTGGCCAATAAAATATGGACATTTGTGCTGGTGTATGGAGACTTTCAGTTCTATCAGAAAGACTCGAGATTATTGGAATGAATACAAACAAAAAGATACTTATATCATTTGGCGTAAGCCCTGTCCTACGGTTCAGCGCTCAGATGCTGTCGGAGGCGATGATGGCAGAGGAGCGACGCTTACCCCCACCCAGGACGGGATCTAAACTGGTGGAGATGGGGTGGGATGTGGGGGGAAAACACAGAAGTATGCGAACAATGAGAGACAGCAGGCAGGCTTTTAAAGTGGAGGCTGTATTGTGATCGGATGAGATGCCTGATAGATGAATACCAAGATCTTTCTCCTAGAACTACGCTTAAGCTTACATTTCTGTGATTAATTATATTAATTAGGGTGACCATACGTCCTCTTTTTCCCAGACATGTCCTCTTTTTTTGGACCTTAAAAAGCACCCGGCCGGGATTTCTAAATTTGCGAAAATGTCCGGGATTCGACTTTAGTTGCATTATAATGTGCATCTGGTCTAATACTTCATTGTGTGTGCGCGCGCATATTTGCATTGCTTTGTAAGTCCCGCCTTCTCGCACACCAATTGGTCGATTATAAGAGGCTTGCAGCAACTATTGGTCAAATTCCTGCCTGTCAATCTCTCCGCGAACATGTGAAGCACTGTTGTGTTTGGCATCCAACAGTTGCTTGACAGTAGCAGCAAATGACAACTGAGTGGAAACAATGCCCAAACGAAAGTGCAAATTTACATAAGATTCGCACTTTCGTCCAGGTCGAGATCCGTGGGAAGAAGAATGTATGACATGTAAAGCTGGCACTTATGTGTCAGTTGCTAATAAAGGTGCAAGTGATTTAGAAGCACACATTAGCTCTGCGAAACATAAAGGGTCAGTAAAAGGTGAAAGTTCATCTGGTAAATTAACGGACTACTTTTTGCGACCAGGTAAAATTGTTATCACATTGCTTCATTTTCCATGGCCATTCAAAATAATAGTAATAGTTAATGAAGGTACACTCATGACATCAAATATTTTATTTTAGTACATGGACATTCGAAAGAATGTTGGACAATTTTTATTTATTTATATATATTTATGTTATTCTAATAGAGTGTCTTTTTCACTGTATTAAAGTTTGCATTCATAGTAACACTGTTTTGAACCCATTTATTCTTGCAAGCTGTTTTCAGATGACTGAAACAGAGAAGAGCGAGAACTCTATGCATGCACGTGTTCATGAGAAGTGCTCATGCTCTGCTCATGCAACCCGATTTCATGAAAATTCATACATATTTTATGTGTTGGCTATTTAGTATGATTTTGTATGATTTCGTTTGTATGAATTCGGACGATTTCATCACGTGCTAATGTCTGGATGTCTAATGCGGAAGTAAGTGTGAGTTCCGCACACAAGGCGTTAAGGAGATGCTTATTAATATTATGCCCTTACCCAAACCCCTTATCTAAACCTAACCGATCAGTAGGTGATAGGAAGCGATTGTATGTGACAGAAGCAAGTAAATGTCACGTATTATATTGAAACGATGTCCAGCGTCGTCATTGGCTGTGGTGAAAGTTGTTTAATATCATAAGAATTAGCCAAATTTAGAAAAATCCTTACAATTTCACCATGAGAATGTGTTGGCTCATGAGCAACAGAGTGTCATTGAACCTCTGAACACAGCCAATCAGACATGCACATCAACTGCTTTTCTTTCGTCTGTTCTTCAAAATATAATCAAGTGAGTTTCTTCAAATCCCACACTTTTTTTTATGACATTTCTTGTCATATGTCACTTCGAGATATCTTACAGGTCGCCTGCCACAGTGACAGTTAGATGAGCAAAAGTACCCACCACAGTGCAAGAAATCCCAGTATTTAGTGGGTTGGCCGGTGTTCATTTCAAACTCTGTATATCTGTATGTATAGTTTTATCAATCCTACATTTAACATTTAAATGTTAACAGTTTTTACTCCTCCGCATGAACATTTAATGAGATCTTACTGTTCTTGTGTTGTGCTTAAATCTTATAAAGCTGCATAGTTTTCCTCAGTTGCTTGAGGTTTCTGGCCCAGAGATGAGTATAAATATTGTTGTAGGCAATTCCTTTCAGAAGGCAATTTCATCTCGAGGCCTCTAGGGTTTGTTTAAGCTGGTAACTTACGTAAGTAGTGCTCAATTATGAGAAAATGTATGACTGTCCCTAAGGACGCCCAGTGTGAACTAGGTATGTTGATGGGATATTTAGTAAAAAAAATATAATAACCTACATAATTGCCATGAAGAAAACTGTAGAGTGTAAAATCAATAGTCTAGTGAAAACATAGATACAATTATGTGTTTATGCAATGCTATACACTCCAGGGCAAAAAACAATAAAACGGGCCAAGCCCAAAATGGCAACACATTAAGCTTTTAATGGTCTCCACAGTAAATCATTGGTCAGGAAATTAGCAAGAATTAAACAAATGCGCTCCTGGTGCACATCTGTGCCACTGTCATGTTTATGTGTTTTGTTCTTGTTTTCAGGTCTTTTATTTTCAAGTTTAGTTCCTGTTCCTGTCATGTCATGTGATTTCCTGTTCCCTCATGTGATCTTGTCATGTGTTTCCCCTGTACATGTGTCTTATTTTCATTGGTTCATTGTTTGATTACTTTGTTATTAGTCTTGTCTTTTCATTGGTTAAAGTTCATTTAGTCTTGTTATCTTGTTCTTAGTTTAGTCTTGTGATTGGTTGTCTTGTTTACCTGTTACCTATGTCCTTGTATTTAAGCCCTCATGTTTGCCATTGTCTGGTGTCAGGTATTGTGAATGTAACCTTGTTGTTTTGTTAAGTCAAGCAAGTTCATGGTTTTGTTTTGTTCTGTTCATGTTTGTAGTCAGGGTTTTGGGTTTCCGTGTTTGAAAAATAAACTGCACTTGGGTTTGTCACTTCATTGTCTTCATCATTGTCTTTGCCAGCATTGTTACAGCCACCATCTGCTAGTTAACTTTTGCTACAGTAAACTGTTTGGGGGGAAAAGCTTTAAAGAGGGAAATTCACTTCTTGTTTGCAAAGATAAAATCATGATATTTGTTAAAATGTTTGATATACCTGATTGCAGCCCATCAAAGGCCTGATAACAAGCTCATAAATGGAACCAGGAGTGATAGAGCAGGGAGAGATCTACAATATGCAGTGTTGTGAGTCCCATGGTAAAGAAGTGAGAAAATCTGCTCCAAAAAAAGCAAAATATCATGCAGGGGTTGCTGTCAGAAAACGCATAGCTGGTCTGTGTCAGGCCAACTGTATCTATTCTGAAGTTTTCAAGACCCTGAAGGCAGAGAATATGTCAATTCCTTGAAATAACAGCTGATGTTCCTAGAAAGAAAGGATCTGAAAGGCCCAAAGCCTCTTCATGTAGGGATGACCACCTGCTGAAATGTACAGTTCTCAAAGACAGGAAAAAAGCCTATAAAATCTGTCAGCAGAATTCAAGACCTCAGAAAACAAGACTCTTTCAAGAAGAACAATAACCAGAAGGTTATCTAATGCAGGTTTTGTGTCTAGTAGATGCATTGATAAACCATTGCTGTCTCAGAAAAACATCAAAGACAGAATTACGTTTTTGGCAGAATATGGAAAGTTTGATTCAGAGTGGTTCAGCAGAGTTGTGTGGAGTGATGAATCATGATTTGAGTTGCATGATTGATGCTCCAGAGAGGTGTCTTCTAAGATCTGGTGAGAAATACAATAGTGAATGCATCTCTACCACAGTGAAGCATGGAGGAAGAGGTGTCATGGTGTGGGGAGCCTTTTGAGCTGCTTCACCGTGAAAAGTCATTTAATGCTTTGGAGTATAGAAGAATATTGCAGAAAGGCTTGCTTCCCACAACTGAAAAGCTGTTTTCTAAAGAGGAATGATCAGATGTTATTTTTCAACAAGACAATGCTCGTGCCCACACTGCAAAGACCACCAAGAAGTGGCTTGAGAAAAAGTCCATCAAGCTCATGTTTTGGCCTGGTCAGATTCCAGATTTAAATGGGAAACATTTTTTCAACTAAACATCAACTGTTTGAAGCCATCAACACTGAGTGGAACAACATTGTCTCTTTTTTCTGTAAAAAGCTGTCCGCAAGTGTACCCACAAGGCTTAAACGTTTAAAGAAATCCAAGGTAAAACAATCTCATACTATGTCACTGTATTTATTTGTTCAATTCTTGCTAATTTCCTGACCAATTATTTGTGGTTAAGACCATTAAAAGCCTAATGTTTTGCCATTTTGGGCTTCACCCAATTTTATTTATTTATTTATTTTTATTTTTTTTATTTTTTTTGCCCAGGAGTGTACATTTTCCTCTGTGTTAGACTCTGTACTTTAAAGTATAATTCATCCAAAAATGTAAAGATTCTTGTAAATGTGGTTCAAAACCTGTATGACTTTTTCTTTTGTGGAACACAAAAGGACATGTTAGTCCTAGTCACCCTTCACTGTCATTGTGTCTTCCTTTTGGAGTGAATTATCCAACTTTCTAAGTTTCTTACAACTGAAGTACAGTACAATAACTCTTGATGACTGATTTGATGATTTGATATCAGAATCTTTGGCCGGTGACAGAGGTACATAAGGAGGAAGTCAAGGCCAGATTTCTTGAATCAAGTCATTAAAAGATATTTGCGACTCTTTTATAAGTACGGCACGTGGTATAGAAATTGCAGAATTGATTTGACACGATGTTTTACAATATAAATAATTAAACAAATTTTATCAAGAATCCGTATGTTTCTTTGATTTTGAACGAAAGTGGCATTGCAGTGATGGTTAGAGAACTTGACAGTTGTGAGACAGTTATTTGTAAATAAATGTAAAATAAATATAGCCAACTACACCACCTTGGAAATTTCACAAGGAAACACCGGAGTCTAAATAAATCTGCAATGACTAGCTCAATTGTATAAATAATTAATTTATTATATGATTAATTTAATTTAATCTAAATAAAAAAACTTACAACTCATTTCCATTCATCCACAAACAAGTTATTATTAAAGGGGTGATGAAGTGCAATTTTTTTTAAATAATTTTATTTTCTTCCCTGAGGTCCAATGTAATGTTATAAAAGTTTTTTTGCACCAAAACAGTCACAGTTTAGATATATATGATAATTTTCCACCCTGTGTTTTGTCCTATGCCATGGGCGGATCTAAAAGTGTTTGGATGGGGTGGTAAGGGGGTTGCATGCAGACTACGAGGGGTGACAACACCAAAGCAAGTGGCCATGCATAGTTCTTATGGATTAAGGTACCTAGCTTCATTGCAGCAAGTACTAGTTCATTAATTGGAGTCATTATCATATTACAAATGTCAATGAAACTGCGATACAACTGCATTTCCACAGGAACCACATAGTAACCATTTTGAAACATAAAAAAAAATACCAATGCGCTCTAAGTCCTTGTGCACAACTCACCACGTGCCCCACCGAGAGCGAGAACCACACATTATAGCAACCACTAGGAGGTTGCCCCATGTGACTCTACCCTCCCTAGCAACTGGGCCAATTTGGTTGCTTAGGAGACCTGGCTGGAGTCACTCAGCACGCCCTGGATTTGAACTCGTGACTCCAGGGGTGGTAGTCAGCATCTTTACTCGCAGTGCTACCCAGGCCACCCCCCCCCAAAAAAATTTTTAGGTAACAAAATGTACTGTATATCTCCAGAGCACCAAAACATTGTCTATTAAACACATCAACAATTTCCTAAGCTTCACATATAGAACCGTCAATCTGGACTAAACATCACCACCTTATGCAGGCCAAATTTGTTATTTTGTTAAGTGTACACTGTGGAGCGGGATGTGGTCATGTGTCTGTCACTGGGGAGAGAGGAAGCGGTAAGAACCATCACCTGGTGATTAATGATGCGTAACACCTGTTTATCATTACAGTGACAAGGGAGATGGGCTTGAAAAGGCCGCCGAGAACGCGAGTGAGGGGGAGAGAGTTGCATGAAGCTGAAAAGCCACATCTGTATTTGAAAGCCTGTTTAGTGTTGCGTGAAGCTGAAAAGCCTATACTTTGTCTGTGAAGCTGAATGCTTGAATAAAAGCTGATTTACCTGGACTGCCAACCCGCTTCCCGCTTCCTTCCTGTTAGAACCTTTACATACACATGGATGGAAAATGCATGCATATCCCATGTTATTCTGCTAATAAAGTCCTGTAGGCCTATTACCTTTGTAACAGCTGGAATAAGTCATTTGAAAGCGAAGATTAACACAAAGTTAGGTCTAAATAAAAGTAAACTGTACAGAAAATTGTTCTGCAAAAACAGTTCTGCAAAACTCATGAATATTAATTATGTTATGCACAGTAAAAAATTGTTTTAAATGACCTGTTTTGATCAACACATGATGCGCCCCATCAACAATCAGCTCACCTGGTTACCACACAACTGAGAGCGATTAAGAGAGAGGGAGAAAAAAAGACAACACACACACACTCTCTATATACACACAAACAATACAGCCAAGAAGGCAATCCCAAATGGGGGACACGGAAAAGAGCGTGAGCTGTGGAAAAACTGCTGACACTAAACGACACTGATAACAGCCGCAACAAACACTTATAAATTCAAAATAACACATTACAGTGCCGGACTGCCAGTCAAAACACACACAGATGAAATAGAAACTCCTACTCCAGAACTGGAGAAGTTTAATCTGGATTCAACACATACCAGATGACACTATTTCAAAAAGTGTTGAGGACTCATCTGTCTCAACCCATAACTGACAGCGATGTATCTAATAATCATTTAGTGAATACTTGCAAACAACTGAGAAATTAATCTTTTACCTTTTTTCCATGTATTTGTTCATGTGGTCATTGTTGTTGAGGAAATACACTCATTGTAAGGGGGTTCTAGGGAAAGGAGGAGGCGAGAACCGGCTTGAAAATATAAATAATAGTTTAATGAACAACTTAACCAAAAACATACAAACATAACCACACACAAGGCAGCTGCTTGTAATTCTCTCTCTCTCGAACTGTCGTCCCCGGCCACCTTTATCCCTCGTGTGTGTCATTCCAGCCCGGCCCCGCCCTCCTCGTCTCTACACTCATCAACCTGCGAGAGCCCAAACACTGTACTGAACTGCAATAGTAGGAAGGCGATTGGTCGATGTTGTGATTGGCCACAGCAGCTGCTATAAACAATCACAGGATTGGTCGCTGCTGTAATCAGTCATGCTATGGGTCTGTAGTCATCTGTGATTTCGGTGAGAGTTTAGGCAGTTTCACATGAATAAACCCCGACACAATGTCAACATCAACTATAATATACTTATATTTCTATTTAATACATTTGGAAACTTGTGTTGGGGTGGCAGATGGGGTGGCGATGCTTTTTCTTGGGGTGGCATTTGCCACCCTATGCCACCCCGGTAGATCCGCCCCTGCCTCTGTCTGAAACACTCAGTAAACACCCACTGTTAAGATTGGCTAACATCATGCAACCCCTCAAATTCAGCAAACTCAATCGGAAGAGAATGTACAAGCCCCTCAACATTATAAAACAAAATTGCTGTGTTTACACATAATGTACATCCAACACATTGTATCTGAATATATTAAACTGTTCATCTCAAGCATAACTGTTAACACTCCATAAACTATCAAACAGTCATGACATTTGAAATACTCATGAATGAAATGGTTTACTTACATTTTTGAAGTGTTTTTAACTGCCCCATCCTTCAATAGCAGTTACTTTGCAAAGCTGGAATCGTATTATGACGGTTCACAAACAATCGACACTGACAAGAGCGAAAAAAAAAAAAACGAACACATCATTGTCCAAAGCACGGTGAAATTATGCACACACATACTGAAGGCGCACTGAGGCACACATCGCCGGAAACACACCGAAACAATCAAAGACGTCCATCATCAAAGACGTCCTATGTTTACATACACCAACAATTAAAAATACAGCAGATGGGCAAAAGGACGCGTCCATGATGCCTTTGTGCTTATAGCAACACAGGCAGCCACTGAATGAAAGAGAATTACTCCTCCCTTTCAGAGTAGACTGCATCTTTTAAAAGTGCCAAGATACATGGCAGCAGTCAAAGAGTCTGTGTAGTTCATGTTTCTATACAAAAGAATTCAAAATAGTCCAGATGGGTTCCCTTAGGTGTTATGTTAGGAATAGTTAGCCACACAAGGCCTGCTCTCTTTACTTCAACTTTGCGCCAGTGGGCGGGCCAAGGGTGCAATGACACATGTTGTGGGATGTGTAAATACAAATGAGCAATGTTTTTCAGCAGGGTGGCAAATATAAATTATATTTTTAGACTGGGGAGGAAGTTTTGAGATCTGAAATGTACAGTATGTTTTTAAAGTAAAGTTACCTCATATATATCTTAATATCAAGGACAATTTATTCTCCATTTCATGACCGCTTTAACACATAAATGCAAATATGTGCAACTGAAAATGCTAGGTAATCAAATGGCCAAGAGGTCCAAAAAAAACACTTTACATTTATGTTCCCTTTAAGTGTTTGTAATTGTGGTTCATTAATGACAAATAATTTGTGCATAAATGCATTATAAATCATTTATGTGCAGTTAGAACAAAATGAATAAAAAAAGTTTACTGTCTTTTTTCACTATAAATTGTGAAAAATGCTATTCAAATAAAAATTACTAAACTGTCATGCAATACCTGCCAAATAGTGAGCCATTTTACCTCACTTGTTATAAATTCTTTAATACACTTATTCAACATTATTAACCTATGAAATTGTATCTTAATGCAGTGATTCTCAACTGGTGGGTCACGACCCAAAAGTGGGTCGCAAATCTATTCTGACTGGGTCGCGGACAGCAGGGAAAGAACAATGCCATGGTTCTCCCACTGAAGATTTTTCGGCGGCTGCCCAAGTGATAGAGATTATTTAATGATAATATAATTGTAACATTCGAGGTTGTTACCCCTCCTACCAACCACCAGAGGGAACCCTCTCCCGACTACTAACTCTGTACCGTTTCTTCATTGGTTACTTCCTGTCTGAACTATATAAATACCATGCTGTTTTCACTGTCATGTCATGTTATGAAGTATTGCCAGCTTACCCTGCCTTACCAAGCATTTATCCATTGATTGTTGCCAGCTGAACAAACTACGAGCTGCCAACGAATGTTTGACACAATACATTCACTCACTGCCAGCTCCCCATGCTAACCCGGTAACCTTTGCTCTCCCTGATAAGTTTGATGGTTCTGCTGAAAAATGCCTGGGTTTTTTATGACAATGTAAGGTATTGTTTTCAAAATCAGCCTGAATCATTTGATCAAGATGCCAGGAAATGTTCTTTTTTGATGTCACTGCTTACTGGCAAAGCTCTCGATTGGGCTGCCGCTGTTTGGGATAAAGATACTCAAATCCAGGTTTCATTTGATTACTTCGTTCAACGAAGTCTTCGAGTATCCAGAGGGCGGTCAAGGTATCTCTGTTCAGCTACTTAATCTACGCCAGGGTCATCGATCAGCAGCAGATTATGCAGTTCTGTTCAGGACACTAGCGGCTCAGAGTGGGTGGAATGATGGCGCTCGGACTGTTTTCCGCAAGGGGCTTAACCTGAAACTCAGGACAGAACTGCAAGGGTGAAGGTATGAATCTTTCTGAATATATCACTATGGCCATCAAGATTGATAACCTGCTTCAGAATGCTTCACGGCCTCAGTTATGTTTCACCCTGGATTCTACAGTCTCAGTACAGTCTCAGACATCCACTGTATCACCCGAACCCATGCATGTTGCTTACACGTGTTTCCATGGAAGAACGTCAACGATGACGCAACGAAAACCTTTGCTTTTACTGTGGTTCACCAAGTCATCTCAATGCTGCATGCCCACATAAGAAATCAAGGTTCCCTGAGTCAAGGCAGCATGTGAGTACTATGAACATTAAATCATCCAACTCTCATAATTTTCTCTTGCCTGTAGTGATCATGATCTTGGTGATCATGTAAGATGTGTTACAGCATTAGTGGATTGAATGGTTTCCTAAGCTTAACATCACCACTGTGGATAATGCACCTATTGGTACTGGCATAACCCAACAGACTGTTCCTATAACCTTCAAGATTGGACTTTCATGTTGGAAATATTTCACTATATGTCATCAACTCACCCAATCACGCTCTTATCCTGGGTCATCCCTGGCTGGCCGTTCATGACCCATCGATATCCTGGAACCAAGGTGAGCTCACACATTGGTCAAGTTTCTGTCATGAACATTGTTTTCATGTTGCTGTTTCCAGGCCTTGCTTTATCACCAGTGTAGAGAGCCCTAAATCACAGAAGGAGACCATGATTCCCAAGAAGTATGCAGAGTTCAGTGAAGTGTTTAGCAAGATTAAAGCTACACAACTTCCTCATCCATGGGACTATGCCATTGAACTTCTGTCTAATACAGCTCCACCGAGAAGCAAGGCCTATGCATTGTCACGCCCTGAGACCCTCGCCATGGAGAGTTACATTGAGGAAGCCCTTGCCTCCGGTTACATCCGTCCCTCCACCTCCCCAGCTGCTGCAGTAATCTTTTTCATGGAGAAGGATGGAGGTCTACGTCGCTGCCTCGACTATTGAGGCCTGAACTCTGTCACCATAAAATAATTATAATTTATAATTATTATATTCTTTATTCATCACACATTTGCACATATACAGTGAAATTCTTCTTTTTCACATATCCCAGCTAGGCTGGGGTCAGAGTGCAGGGTCAGCCATGATACAGCACCCCTGGAGCAGATAGGGTCAAGGGCCTTGCTCAAGGGCCCAACAGTGGCATCTTGGCAGTGCTGGGGCTTGAACCCCTGACCTTCTGATCAGTAACCCAGAGCCTTAACTGCTGAGCTACCACTGCCCCTAAACATTGTTACCCATTGCCACTTATCCCCTCCATCCTTGAACAACTCCATGAAGCCAAGATCTATACCAAACTGGATCTAAGAAGTGCTTATAACCTCATCAGGATCCGAGAAAGGGATGATGAAGACTGCATTCATCACCACCAGGGGGCACTATGAATATTTGGTCATGCCGTATGGACTTGCTAACACCCCCTCGATTTTTCAGTCTTTCATCAACGGGATTTTCAGAGACTTACTGAATCATTGTGTGGTGGCTTACATTGACGACATCCTCATCTATTCCCAAAACATGGAACAACATATCCAGCAGGTCAAGACAGTCTTGTCACATCTCCAAGAACATCAACTATTCGTCAAGGCAGAGAAATGTGAGTTCCATGGTCTCACCTGTCCATCGACTGCCAAACTCCCATGGATACACTACCATTCTGGTAATCATTGACTGATTTTCCAAATCATGTAGACTTGTCCCTCTCAAGGGTTTACCCACTGCCATGGAAACCACTAATGCTTTATTCCACCAACTCTTTAGGGTCTTTTAGCTATTGTAGCCGTGAACTGGAGAAATGGAGCGACTTCCTGCCCTGGGCCGAATATGCACAACTCCCACACCCATACTTCTATGGGTCTAACCCCCTTCCAATGCGTGCTGGGCTACCAACCCCCGATGTTCCCTTGGTCAGGAGAACCTTCTACAGTGCCAGCGGTGGACGATTGGATAAAGCGAAGTGAGAGGGTCTGGGACAGCGCACATGTCCGGTTACAGCGAGCTGTCAGAGCTCAACATTTCCAGGCTGACCAGCGGAGGTGTCCCCATCCCAACTATCAGCCTGGGTCTGGTTGTCCACAAGGGATCTCAAGTTGCGGCTACCCTGCAGGAAGCTCAGTCCAAGGTATGTGGGTCTTTTCAGAATTATCCATAAAATAAACCCAGTTACTTACCGTTTAGAGTTTCCTGCTAATTACCATATCTCTCCTTCCTTCCATGCGTCCTTGCTGAAACCCGTCCACCCGGCGTCTGGCTCTGGAACCACGGATTCTGAGCCTCCACCTCCACTGGAGGTAGATGGAGGCCCAGCGTATATGGTCAGAGAGATCATGGACTCAAGATGACGAGGGAGCCAGATGATACTTGGTGGACTGGGAGGGTTACGGACCAGAGGAGAGATTATGGGTAGCTGCCAAGGACATATTGGACCCGTCCCTGATCCAAGAATTTCATCATGCACATCGTTCAGCGCCACGACCAAGGGGAGGTCCCAGCAGAAGAACACCAGGAGTTGTTCGTAGAAGGGGGGGGGGTTCTGTAACATCCGAGGTTGTTACCCCTCCTACCAACCACCAGAGGGAGCCCTCTCCCGAATACTAACTCTGTACCATTTCTTCATTGGTTACCTCCTGTCTGAACTATATAAGTACCATGCTGTTTCCGCTGTCACGTTACGAATTATTGCCAGCTTACCCTGCCTTACCAAGCATTTTGCCATTGCTGATTGTTTATTTGTTATGACCTTTTGCCTGATTCCTGGATTTTCTGCTTTTTGGATACCCCTTTGTTTTGTTTGCCTTGTTGGACTGTCTTTTTGGTTTATTGGATTATACCGCCTGCATAACGATTGTCTCTATTTGCCTGCCGATTTGGATTGTTCGCTTGTGTTCTAAAACTTCCAGCACATGGATCCTAACACTGTCTCCATGGCCAGTTCATTACAATAATATTTAATGAAGAGATTTAATGATAATCTTGCATTCAGTTAAAGGCTTCTCATCTGCACTGCAATATTTTCACGGTGCGATTAAAGCTTTCATGTGAGTGTAACAGTACCAGCTCATGCTGGTAATGCTCTGCTCTCTGACATGCATGTGCAACAACCGGGCTTCCCTCAATATTGCGGTGCGCAGACTGTCAGTGAGGATGAATACCTGAAAAGTGTTTTTGTAGAGGACTTTATGTAACTAGGACTAGGTAAATTGGTACAGCACACTGAGTAGCACCATTCTTTTAACATCAACATGACAAAAAATGTGACAACACAAGTGAGTAAAGAAATTACAATAATGTAAACACAAAGTGACACAATCCCTCATTTAATCTCTCTAAAATAGACTATTTTTGCTGCATTGTGACACAAATAATGAATTTTATTTTGTTTATTTTGTTCATTTTATATTGTTGATTAATGCTTATGTACTGATTTAAGTATGAATAAAGGAGAAAGTATACTTCTGTTTTTCGCGTGTTGGAATGTCTTGCGCACACAGTATGTGTGACGCAAATTTTCATCAGCACAGTACACTGGATACAGTACACTCATGTACAAGTTATGGATAATAAATGAATAAGAATTATTCAGTGATTTACCTATGTTTGTCCATTACAATGGAAGGAATGCACCACCTCAGATGCACATTCCCATTGAAAGCAGGCCCAGTTAGATTTTCCCAAGTAGACATTTTCTATCTAGTTTTAAGGAAGGTCAACAAGATCACAAGTTACTCAACAAAAACGGAATTTAAGATTGGCCATTTTATATATTTTTTACATTTGATCGATGTTTACCTATTATCTTGCCCTTATGTATATGATGGATAAACTGACATACTAACAAAGAGCAGAGACTATTACAATATATTTACATTAATATTAACCAGCCTCGTGGTGTTAGTATCCCAGATCTCTTGTTGATTTTGTTTTATATTTTATGTTGAATCCTGTCGCCAGTTTGTTTTTAAATTTATTTTTTTTAGGTTCTGGTTCTTATTTTTGCTCCTGGTTCAGTCCTGACCTTACAGAATGAACAAGTCAGTTTTTGATCCAGCGGAATATTAATCTTTTCTTTTTTCCTCTTTTTTTTTTTTTTTTTTTTTTTTTTTCACAAATTGTGATTTTTCTTTTTCCACCAACTGCCTGGCAGATCTCTTGAGAGCTGGCTCAGTCAGCCAACTCTTGGTGGTCATAATGTTTTGGCTCATTAGTGTATATCCATATAAGATTCAATGCAGTGTCAACTGTAGAGGAGTCAGAAGTGACTACTAATTATAATCAAAATGTAAAAAAAAAAATTTACATTTCTGTTTCGGACAGGCGCCAGGTAATGAGATGTGTAACGTAGTAGATAGACATGCTATGGTTTTGAAGCTTAGCTACCCATCCGCCAGAAGCAGAACAAAGTCCCAAGATAGTGAGTGTTTGAATGTGTTTGCCTGTGTGTGTAAGCCCTGTGATAGACTGGCCACCCGTCCATGAAGTTTCCCTGCCTTCATCCTGAGATGGCTTGGATAGGCTCCAGCACTTCACAGTCTAAAGACATAAAGGTCAAGTGATTTGAGTTGCTAAAATTTCCTTTAGTGAGTGTTTGAATGTGTTTGCCTGTGTGTGTAAGCCCTTTGATAGACTGGGCACCCGTCCAGGAAGTTTCCCTGCCTTCATCCTGAGATGGCTTGGATAGGCTCCAGCACTTCCTCCGACCCTGTAAAGGATAAGCGGCTATAGAGGATGGGAAAATCGCTTTTTTAAATTAACACAATAGAGGCCACACCCCCTACATCTGGTACATTGTAACCATGACTATGTGTCCTTGTCTTTTGATTAGTAGGTGATCTCATCATATGTGGAACTCAGCATTAACTTCAGATTTAACCATAATTCTAAACTCATCTTTAGCTCTTAAACCAACCTTTGACATATTATTGAGATAATACTTTTAAATTGTAAAGGAGACAGTCCAAAGACATAAAGGTCAAATGACTTGAGATGCTAAAATTTCTTTTAGTGAGTGTTTGAATGTGTTTGCCTGTGTGTGTAAGCCCTGTGATAGACTGGCCACCCGTCCAGGAAGTTTCCCTGCCTTCATCCTGAGATGGCTTGGATAGGCTCCAGCACTTC
Organism: Myxocyprinus asiaticus; assembly: GCF_019703515.2. Classification (NCBI taxonomy): domain Eukaryota; kingdom Metazoa; phylum Chordata; class Actinopteri; order Cypriniformes; family Catostomidae; genus Myxocyprinus; species Myxocyprinus asiaticus. The sequence continues at coordinate 47,440,837 of NC_059364.1, read as the reverse complement.
ACAGTCCAAAGATATAAAGGTCAAGTGATTTGAGATGCTAAATTTTCCTTTAGTGAGTGTTTGAATGTGTTTGCCTGTGTGTGTAAGCCCTGTGATAGACTGGCCACCCGTCCAGGAAGTTTCCCTGCCTTCATCCTGAGATGGCTTGGATAGGCTCCAGCACTTCACAGTCCAAAGACATAAAGGTCAAGTGATTTGAGATGCTAAAATTTCCTTTAGTGAGTGTTTGAATGTGTTTGCCTGTGTGTGTAAGCCCTTTGATAGACTGCACACCCGTCCAGGAAGTTTCCCTGCCTTCATCCTGAGATGGCTTGGATAGGCTCCAGCACTTCCTCCGACCCTGTAAGGGATAAGCGGCTATAGAGGATGGGAAAATCGCTTTTTTAAATGAACACAATAGAGGCCACACCCCCTACATCTGGTACATTGTAACCATGAGCATGTGTCCTTGTCTTTTGATTAGTATGTGATCTCATCATATGTGGAACTCATCTTTAACTTCAGATTTAACCATAATTCTAAACTCATCTTTAGCTCTTAAACCAACCTTTGACCTATTGTTGAGATAATACTTTTCCATGGTAAAGGAGATAGTGCTAAAAGAACTGCTATCATTATCCAGCAATGTACATGTGGCTTTTTCTACAGGCATTGGATTTTCAATGTCCAAAGATGTGTTCTCAGTCTGTTACCACCTAGTAGGCACTTGGCTCGGTGATTTCTTTTCAGTGTTCAAGATTTTTTGTGATATTTTCTGTTGTGCAATTATTGGTTTAAAACATTTAATTGCTCTGCTTCCAATTTGTTTAGAAACAGTTATAAAATCGACTCAAAGACTCTCTCGTATTTTTGCTTGCACCACATTGGGATTCTTGTTAATGACCACATGGGTCCAGCGCCAGGGTGTTCATGGCATCAATCTGCTTACTGTAGTATCTTTTCATAAAATGAGCAAAATAGAGACCACGCCCACTGCCACTGATGGTCTGTGCCCTATTACATCATCAAGTGTATCTACCCCTTTTTGGTACGTAGATGTTTTCACACATAATGTCTAAATGCATCATTTGTAAGTATTAACGCTTTCAGTTACCTTATCCCTAAACTGAGTGACCTATTACATCAATCATTGTCAAGCCCTAGGTAAAATAGCCCAAAGATTTCTGTATTCAAAGTGGCAAGGTTACTTCCTGGTCCTTACCACCTTGCTGAGAGCTTGCTGAGACAAGAGGGCTACATATACCTTGAGCGGCTCTTCACACTTGTGCTTGCTAAGGCAGCACATATACTAAAATTGGATCGATACAGAGAAGATTAGCATGGCCCCTCCTGTCAACTTGTAGCCCAAAGGTTGATGGTTTGAGTTCCATCTCATCCTGTGCTGTTTTGTGTGGAGTTTGAATGATCTCCCTTTGTTTGTGTGGCTGTCTTCTCAGTGTTGTGGTGTCCCTCACAGTCCAAAGACATAAAGGTCAAGTGATTTGAGATGCTAAAATTTCCTTTAGTGAGTGTTTGAATGTGTTTGCCTGTATGTGTAAGCCCTTTGATAGACTGGACACCTGTCCAGGAAGTTTCCCTGCCTTCATCCTGAGATGGCTTAGATAGGCTCCAGCACTTCACAGTCCAAAGATATAAAGGTCAAGTGATTTGAGATGCTAAAATTTCCTTTAGTGAGTGTTTGAATGTGTTTGCCTGTGTGTGTAAGCCCTTTGATAGACTGCGCACCCATCCAGGAAGTTACCCTGCCTTCAACCTGAGATGGCTTGAATAGGCTCCAGCACTTCACAGTCCAAAGATATAAAGGTCAAGTGACTTGAGATGCTAAAATTTCCTTTAGTGAGTGTTTGAATGTGTTTGCCTTTGTGTGTAAACCCTTTGATAGACTGCGCACCCATCCAGGAAGTTTCCCTGCCTTCATCCTGAGATGGCTTGGATAGGCTCCAGCACTTCCTCCGACCCTGTAAAGGATAAGCGGCTATAGAGAATGGGAAAATCGCTTTTTTAAATTAACACAATAGAGGCCACACCCTCTACATCTGGTACATTGTAACCATGACTATGTGTCCTTGTCTTTTGATTAGTAGGTGATCTCATCATATGTGGAACTCATCTTTAACATCTGATTTACCCATAATGCTAAACTCATCTTTAGCTTTTAAACCAATCTTTGACATACACTATATTGCCAAAAGTATTTGCTCACCCATCCAAATAATTGAATTCAGATGTTCCAATCACTTCCATGGCCACAGGTGTATAAAATGAAGCACCTAGGCATGCAGACTGCTTCTACAAACATTTGTGAAAGAATGGGCCGCTCTCAGGAACTCAGTGAATTCCAGCGTGGTACTGTGTTAGGATGCCACCTGTGCAACAAGTAAAGTCGTGAAATTTCCTCGCTACTAAATATTCCACAGTCAACTGTCAGTGGTATTATAACAAAGTGGAAGTGATTGGGAATGACAGCAACTCAGCCACGAAGTGGTAGGCCACGTAAAATGACAGAGCGGGGTCAGCGGATGCTGAGGCGCATAGTGCGTAGAGGACGCCAACTTTCTGCAGACTCAATCGCTACAGACCTCCAAAGTTCATGTGGCCTTCAGATTAGCTCAAGAACAGTGCGTAGAGAGCTTCATGGAATAGGTTTCCATGGCCGAGCAGCTGCATCCAAGCCATACATCACCAAGTGCAATGCAAAGCATTGGATTCAGTGGTGTAAAGCACGCCACCACTGGACTCTAGAGCAGTGGAGATGCGTTCTCTGGAGTGCCGAATCACGCTTCTCCATCTGGCAATCTGATGGACGAGTCTGGGTTTGGCGGTTGCCAGGAGAACGGTACTTGTCTGACTGTACTGTGCCAACTGTGAAGTTTGGTGGAGGGGGGATTATGGTGTGGGGTTGTTTTTCAGGAGCTGGGCTTGGCCCCTTAGTTCCAGTGAAAGGAACTTTGAATGCTTCAGCATACCAAGAGATTTTGGACAATTCCATGCTCCCAACTTTGTGGGAACAGTTTGGGGATGGCCCCTTCCTGTTCCAACATGACTGCGCACCAGTGCACAAAGCAAGGTCCATAAAGACATGGACGAGCGAGTTTGGTGTGGAAGAACTTGACTGGCCTGCACAGAGTCCTGACCTCAACCCGATAGAGCACCTTTGGGATGAATTAGAGTGAAGACTGTGAGCCAGGCCTTCTCGTCCAACATCAGTGTCTGACCTCACAAATGCGCTTCTGGAAGAATGGTCAAAAATTCCCATAAACACACTCCTAAACCTTGTGGAAAGCCTTCCCAGAAGAGTTGAAGCTGTTATAGCTGCAAAGGGTGGCCCGACGTCATATTAAACCCTATGGATTAAGAATGGGATGTCACTTAAGTTCATATGTGTCTAAAGGCAGATGAGCGAATACTTTTGGCAATATAGTGTATTATTGAGATAGTACTTTTCCATTGTAAAGGAGACAGTCCAAAGACATAAAGGTCAAGTGATTTGAGATGCTAAAATTTCCTTTAGTGAGTGTTTGAATGTGTTTGCCTGTGTCTGTAAGCCCTTTGATAGACTGGACACCCGTCCAGGAAGTTTCCCTGCCTTCATCCTGAGATGGCTTAGATAGGCTCCAGCACTTCCTCCTAACCTGTAAAGGATAAGTGGCTATAGAGGATGGGAAAATCGCTTTTTTAAATTAACACTATAGAGGCCACACCCCCTACATCTGATACATTGTAACCATGACTATGTGTCCTTGTCTTTTGATTAGTAGGTGATCTCATCATATGTGGAACTCATTTTTAACATCTGATTTAACCATAATTCTAAACTCATCTTTAGCTCTTAAACCAATCTTTGACATATTGTTGAGATAGTACTTTTCCATTGTAAAGGAGACAGTCCAAAGATGTAAAGGTCAAGGGATTTGAGATGCTAAAATTTCTTTTAGTGAGTGTTTGCCTGTGTGTGTAAGCCCTGTGATAGACTGGCCACCCGTCCAGGAAGTAACCCTGCCTTCAACCTGAGATGGCTTGAATAGGCTCCAGCACTTCACAGTCCAAAGATATAAAGGTCAAGTGACTTGAGATGCTAAAATTTCTTTTAGTGAGTGTTTGAATGTGTTTGCCTGTGTGTGTAAGCATTTTGATAGACTGCGCACCCGCCCAGGAAGTTTCCCTGCCTTCATCCTGAGATGGCTTGGATAGGCTCCAGCACTTCCTCCGACCCTGTAAGGGATAAGCGGCTATAGAGGATGGGAAAATCGCTTTTTTAAATTAACACAATAGAGGCCACACCCCCTACATCTGGTACATTGTAACCATGAGAATGTGTCCTTGTCTTTTGATTAGTATGTGATCTCATCATATGTGGAACTCATCTTTAACTTCAGATTTAACCATAATTCTAAACTCATCTTTAGCTCTTAAACCAACCTTTGACCTATTGTTGAGATAATACTTTTCCATGGTAAAGGAGATAGTGCTAAAAGAACTGCTATCATTATCCAGCAATGTACCTGTGGCTTTTTCTACAGGCATTGGATTTTCAATGTCCAAAGATGTGTTCTCAGTTTGTTACCACCTAGTAGGCACTTGGCTCGGTGATTTCTTTTCAGTGTTCAAGATTTTTTGTGATATTTTCTGTTGTGCAATTATTGGTTTAAAACATTTAATTGCTCTGCTTCCAATTTGTTTAGAAACAGTTATAAAATCGACTCAAAGACTCTCTCGTATTTTTGCTTGCACCACATTGGGATTCTTGTTACTGACCAGATGGGTCCAGCGCCAGGGTGTTCATGGCATCAATCTGCTTACTGTAGTATCTTTTCATAAAATGAGCAAAATAGAGACCACGCCCACTGCCACTGATGGTCTGTGCCCTATTACATCATCAAGTGTATCTACCCCTTTTTGGTACGTAGATGTTTTCACACATAATGCCTAAATGCATCATTTGTAAGTATTAACGCTTTCAGTTACCTTATCCCTAAACTGAGTGACCTATTACATCAATCATTGTCAAGCCCTAGGTAAAATAGCCCAAAGATTTCTGTAGCGCACTGTATTTAAAGTGGCAAGGTTACTTCCTGGTCCTTACCACCTTGCTGAGAGCTTGCTGAGACAAGAGGGCTACATATACCTTGAGCGGCACATCACATTTGTGCTTGCTAAGGCAGCACATATACTAAAATTGGATCGATACAGAGAAGATTAGCATGGCCCCTGCGAAAGGATGACACGCAAATCCGTGAAGCGCTCCATATATTTTCATTTAGGTCCATCCGTACAAGCAATAATGTCCTCCTCAAAGTCTTCAGGTACATCTCTGATAGGTCTTCCCAGTGATCATGACCATTAACAAGTTTTTACACCCCTTGCACCAACAGTAAAACAAAGGATTTTACACAGCATGTTATCCATTTTCGAAGAGCTTGGGTTTTTCAATTTGCTGTTATACTGTGATTGGAAGAAATTGATGCATTTCTGTTCACTTCTTGGACTTACTGAAGCTATGATCTAGTGTGCCTCATAGTCTTTGTTGTATCTCATTTCTCTCCTACTTAAAAATGCCTTTGATCACTGAAATCAACAATTGTGGCCATCCCCAGTTCCTGTACATTACTTTTCTTTGCTCGGCTATCCAATTTTCCGAGTGGCTCAGTGGTCAGCCCTGTCAACTTGTAGCCCAAAGGTTGATGGTTTGAGTCCCATCTCATCCTGTGCTGTTTTGTGTGGAGTTTGAATGATCTCCCTTTGTTTGTGTGGCTGTCTTCTCAGTGTTGTGGTGTCCCTCACAGTCCAAAGACATAAAGGTAAAGTGATTTGAGATGCTAAATTTTCCGTTAGTGAGTGTTTGAATGTGTTTGCCTGTGTCTGTAAGCCCTGTGATAGACTGGCCACCCGTCCAGGAAGTTTCCCTGCCTTCATCCTGAGATGGCTTGGATAGGCTCCAGCACTTCCTCCGACCCTGTAAGGGATAAGCGGCTATAGAGTATGGGAAAATCGCTTTTTTAAATTAACACAATAGAGGCCACACCCCCTACATCTGGTACATTGTAACCATGAGCATGTGTCCTTGTCTTTTGATTAGTATGTGATCTCATCATATGTGGAACTCATCTTTAACTTCAGATTTAACCATAGTTCTAAACTCATCTTTAGCTCTTAAACCAACCTTTGACCTATTGTTGAGATAATACTTTTCCATGGTAAAGGAGATAGTGCTAAAAGAACTGCTATCATTATCCAGCAATGTACCTGTGGCTTTTTCTACAGGCATTGGATTTTCAATGTCCGAAGATGTGTTCTCAGTCTGTTACCACCTAGTAGGCACTTGGCTCGGTGATTTCTTTTCAGTGTTCAAGATTTTTTGTGATATTTTCTGTTGTGCAATTATTGGTTTAAAACATTTAATTGCTCTGCTTCCAATTTGTTTAGAAACAGTTATAAAATCGACTCAAAGACTCTCTCGTATTTTTGCTTGCACCACATTGGGATTCTTGTTAATGACCAGATGGGTCCAGCGCCAGAGTGTTCATGGCATCAATCTGCTTACTGTAGTATCTTTTCATAAAATGAGCAAAATAGAGACCACGCCCACTGCCACTGATGGTCTGTGCCCTATTACATCATCAAGTGTATCTACCCCTTTTTGGTACGTAGATGTTTTCACACATAATGTCTAAATGCATCATTTGTAAGTATTAACTCTTTCAGTTACCTTATCCCTAAACTGAGTGACCTATTACATCAATCATTGTCAAGCCCTAGGTAAAATAGCCCAAAGATTTCTGTATTCAAAGTGGCAAGGTTACTTCCTGGTCCTTACCACCTTGCTGAGAGCTTGCTGAGACAAGAGGGCTACATATACCTTGAGCGGCACATCACATTTGTGCTTGCTAAGGCAGCACATATACTAAAATTGGATCGATACAGAGAAGATTAGCATGGCCCCTGCGAAAGGATGACACGCAAATCCGTGAAGCGCTCCATATATTTTCATTTAGGTCCATCCGTACAAGCAATAATGTCCTCCTCAAAGTCTTCAGGTACATCTCCTGATAGGTCTTCCCAGTGATCATGACCATTAACAAGTTTTTACACCCCCTTGCACCAACAGTAAAACAAAGGATTTTACACAGCATGTTATCCATTTTCGAAGAGCTTGGGTTTTTCAATTTGCTGTTATACTGTGATTGGAAGAAATTGATGCATTTCTGTTCACTTCTTGGACTTACTGAAGCTATGATCTAGTGTGTTGTATCTCATTTCTCTCCTACTTAAAAATGCCTTTGATCACTGAAATCAACAATTGTGGCCATCCCCAGTTCCTGTACATTACTTTTCTTTGCTCGGCTATCCAATTTTCCGAGTGGCTCAGTGGTCAGCCCTGTCAACTTGTCGCCCAAAGGTTGATGGTTTGAGTCCCATCTCATCCTGTGCTGTTTTGTGTGGAGTTTGAATGATCTCCCTTTGTTTGTGTGGCTGTCTTCTCAGTGTTGTGGTGTCCCTCACAGTCCAAAGACATAAAGGTCAAGTGATTTGAGATGCTAAATTTTCCGTTAGTGAGTGTTTGAATGTGTTTGCCTGTGTCTGTAAGCCCTGTGATAGAATGGCCACCCGTCCAGGAAGTTTCCCTGCCTTCATCCTGAGATGGCTTGGATAGGCTCCAGCACTTCACAGTCCAAAGACATAAAGGTCAAGTGATTTGAGATGCTAAAATTTCCGTTAGTGAGTGTTTGAATGTGTTTGCCTGTGTCTGTAAGCCCTGTGATAGACTGGGCACCCGTCCAGGAAGTTTCCCTGCCTTCATCCTGAGATGGCTTGGGTAGGTTCCAGCACTTCCTCCGACCCTGTAAAGGATAAGCGGCTATAGAGGATGGGAAAATCGCTTTTTTAAATTAACACAATAGAGGCCACACCCCCTACATCTGGTACAATGTAACCATGACTATGTGTTCTTGTCTTTTGATTAGTAGGTGATCTCATCATATGTGGAACTCAGCTTTAATTTCAGATTTAACCATAATTCTAAACTCATCTTTAGCTCTTAAACCAACCTTTAACATGTTATTGAGATAATACTTTTAAATTGTAAAGGAGACAGTCCAAAGACATAAAGGTCAAGTGATTTGAGATGCTAAAATTTCCTTTAGTGAGTGTTTGAATGTGTTTGCCTGTATGTGTAAGCCCTTTGATAGACTGGACACCTGTCCAGGAAGTTTCCCTGCCTTCATCCTGAGATGGCTTAGATAGGCTCCAGCACTTCACAGTCCAAAGATATAAAGGTCAAGTGATTTGAGATGCTAAAATTTCCTTTAGTGAGTGTTTGAATGTGTTTGCCTGTGTGTGTAAGCCCTTTGATAGACTGCGCACCCATCCAGGAAGTTACCCTGCCTTCAACCTGAGATGGCTTGAATAGGCTCCAGCACTTCACAGTCCAAAGATATAAAGGTCAAGTGACTTGAGATGCTAAAATTTCCTTTAGTGAGTGTTTGAATGTGTTTGCCTTTGTGTGTAAACCCTTTGATAGACTGCGCACCCATCCAGGAAGTTTCCCTGCCTTCATCCTGAGATGGCTTGGATAGGCTCCAGCACTTCCTCCGACCCTGTAAAGGATAAGCGGCTATAGAGAATGGGAAAATCGCTTTTTTAAATTAACACAATAGAGGCCACACCCTCTACATCTGGTACATTGTAACCATGACTATGTGTCCTTGTCTTTTGATTAGTAGGTGATCTCATCATATGTGGAACTCATCTTTAACATCTGATTTACCCATAATGCTAAACTCATCTTTAGCTTTTAAACCAATCTTTGACATACACTATATTGCCAAAAGTATTTGCTCACCCATCCAAATAATTGAATTCAGATGTTCCAATCACTTCCATGGCCACAGGTGTATAAAATGAAGCACCTAGGCATGCAGACTGCTTCTACAAACATTTGTGAAAGAATGGGCCGCTCTCAGGAACTCAGTGAATTCCAGCGTGGTACTGTGTTAGGATGCCACCTGTGCAACAAGTAAAGTCGTGAAATTTCCTCGCTACTAAATATTCCACAGTCAACTGTCAGTGGTATTATAACAAAGTGGAAGTGATTGGGAATGACAGCAACTCAGCCACGAAGTGGTAGGCCACGTAAAATGACAGAGCGGGGTCAGCGGATGCTGAGGCGCATAGTGCGTAGAGGACGCCAACTTTCTGCAGACTCAATCGCTACAGACCTCCAAAGTTCATGTGGCCTTCAGATTAGCTCAAGAACAGTGCGTAGAGAGCTTCATGGAATAGGTTTCCATGGCCGAGCAGCTGCATCCAAGCCATACATCACCAAGTGCAATGCAAAGCATTGGATTCAGTGGTGTAAAGCACGCCACCACTGGACTCTAGAGCAGTGGAGATGCGTTCTCTGGAGTGCCGAATCACGCTTCTCCATCTGGCAATCTGATGGACGAGTCTGGGTTTGGCGGTTGCCAGGAGAACGGTACTTGTCTGACTGTACTGTGCCAACTGTGAAGTTTGGTGGAGGGGGGATTATGGTGTGGGGTTGTTTTTCAGGAGCTGGGCTTGGCCCCTTAGTTCCAGTGAAAGGAACTTTGAATGCTTCAGCATACCAAGAGATTTTGGACAATTCCATGCTCCCAACTTTGTGGGAACAGTTTGGGGATGGCCCCTTCCTGTTCCAACATGACTGCGCACCAGTGCACAAAGCAAGGTCCATAAAGACATGGACGAGCGAGTTTGGTGTGGAAGAACTTGACTGGCCTGCACAGAGTCCTGACCTCAACCCGATAGAGCACCTTTGGGATGAATTAGAGTGAAGACTGTGAGCCAGGCCTTCTCGTCCAACATCAGTGTCTGACCTCACAAATGCGCTTCTGGAAGAATGGTCAAAAATTCCCATAAACACACTCCTAAACCTTGTGGAAAGCCTTCCCAGAAGAGTTGAAGCTGTTATAGCTGCAAAGGGTGGCCCGACGTCATATTAAACCCTATGGATTAAGAATGGGATGTCACTTAAGTTCATATGTGTCTAAAGGCAGATGAGCGAATACTTTTGGCAATATAGTGTATTATTGAGATAGTACTTTTCCATTGTAAAGGAGACAGTCCAAAGACATAAAGGTCAAGTGATTTGAGATGCTAAAATTTCCTTTAGTGAGTGTTTGAATGTGTTTGCCTGTGTCTGTAAGCCCTTTGATAGACTGGACACCCGTCCAGGAAGTTTCCCTGCCTTCATCCTGAGATGGCTTAGATAGGCTCCAGCACTTCCTCCTAACCTGTAAAGGATAAGTGGCTATAGAGGATGGGAAAATCGCTTTTTTAAATTAACACTATAGAGGCCACACCCCCTACATCTGATACATTGTAACCATGACTATGTGTCCTTGTCTTTTGATTAGTAGGTGATCTCATCATATGTGGAACTCATTTTTAACATCTGATTTAACCATAATTCTAAACTCATCTTTAGCTCTTAAACCAATCTTTGACATATTGTTGAGATAGTACTTTTCCATTGTAAAGGAGACAGTCCAAAGATGTAAAGGTCAAGGGATTTGAGATGCTAAAATTTCTTTTAGTGAGTGTTTGCCTGTGTGTGTAAGCCCTGTGATAGACTGGCCACCCGTCCAGGAAGTAACCCTGCCTTCAACCTGAGATGGCTTGAATAGGCTCCAGCACTTCACAGTCCAAAGATATAAAGGTCAAGTGACTTGAGATGCTAAAATTTCTTTTAGTGAGTGTTTGAATGTGTTTGCCTGTGTGTGTAAGCATTTTGATAGACTGCGCACCCGTCCAGGAAGTTTCCCTGCCTTCATCCTGAGATGGCTTGGATAGGCTCCAGCACTTCCTCCGACCCTGTAAGGGATAAGCGGCTATAGAGGATGGGAAAATCGCTTTTTTAAATTAACACAATAGAGGCCACACCCCCTACATCTGGTACATTGTAACCATGAGAATGTGTCCTTGTCTTTTGATTAGTATGTGATCTCATCATATGTGGAACTCATCTTTAACTTCAGATTTAACCATAATTCTAAACTCATCTTTAGCTCTTAAACCAACCTTTGACCTATTGTTGAGATAATACTTTTCCATGGTAAAGGAGATAGTGCTAAAAGAACTGCTATCATTATCCAGCAATGTACCTGTGGCTTTTTCTACAGGCATTGGATTTTCAATGTCCAAAGATGTGTTCTCAGTTTGTTACCACCTAGTAGGCACTTGGCTCGGTGATTTCTTTTCAGTGTTCAAGATTTTTTGTGATATTTTCTGTTGTGCAATTATTGGTTTAAAACATTTAATTGCTCTGCTTCCAATTTGTTTAGAAACAGTTATAAAATCGACTCAAAGACTCTCTCGTATTTTTGCTTGCACCACATTGGGATTCTTGTTACTGACCAGATGGGTCCAGCGCCAGGGTGTTCATGGCATCAATCTGCTTACTGTAGTATCTTTTCATAAAATGAGCAAAATAGAGACCACGCCCACTGCCACTGATGGTCTGTGCCCTATTACATCATCAAGTGTATCTACCCCTTTTTGGTACGTAGATGTTTTCACACATAATGCCTAAATGCATCATTTGTAAGTATTAACGCTTTCAGTTACCTTATCCCTAAACTGAGTGACCTATTACATCAATCATTGTCAAGCCCTAGGTAAAATAGCCCAAAGATTTCTGTAGCGCACTGTATTTAAAGTGGCAAGGTTACTTCCTGGTCCTTACCACCTTGCTGAGAGCTTGCTGAGACAAGAGGGCTACATATACCTTGAGCGGCACATCACATTTGTGCTTGCTAAGGCAGCACATATACTAAAATTGGATCGATACAGAGAAGATTAGCATGGCCCCTGCGAAAGGATGACACGCAAATCCGTGAAGCGCTCCATATATTTTCATTTAGGTCCATCCGTACAAGCAATAATGTCCTCCTCAAAGTCTTCAGGTACATCTCCTGATAGGTCTTCCCAGTGATCATGACCATTAACAAGTTTTTACACCCCCTTGCACCAACAGTAAAACAAAGGATTTTACACAGCATGTTATCCATTTTCGAAGAGCTTGGGTTTTTCAATTTGCTGTTATAATGTGATTGGAAGAAATTGATGCATTTCTGTTCACTTCTTGGACTTACTGAAGCTATGATCTAGTGTGCTCATAGTCTGTTGTATCTCATTTCTCTCCTACTTAAAAATGCCTTTGATCACTGAAATCAACAATTGTGGCCATCCCCAGTTCCTGTACATTACTTTTCTTTGCTCGGCTATCCAATTTTCCGAGTGGCTCAGTGGTCAGCCCTGTCAACTTGTCGCCCAAAGGTTGATGGTTTGAGTCCCATCTCATCCTGTGCTGTTTTGTGTGGAGTTTGAATGATCTCCCTTTGTTTGTGTGGCTGTCTTCTCAGTGTTGTGGTGTCCCTCACAGTCCAAAGACATAAAGGTCAAGTGATTTGAGATGCTAAATTTTCCGTTAGTGAGTGTTTGAATGTGTTTGCCTGTGTCTGTAAGCCCTGTGATAGAATGGCCACCCGTCCAGGAAGTTTCCCTGCCTTCATCCTGAGATGGCTTGGATAGGCTCCAGCACTTCACAGTCCAAAGACATAAAGGTCAAGTGATTTGAGATGCTAAAATTTCCGTTAGTGAGTGTTTGAATGTGTTTGCCTGTGTCTGTAAGCCCTGTGATAGACTGGGCACCCGTCCAGGAAGTTTCCCTGCCTTCATCCTGAGATGGCTTGGGTAGGTTCCAGCACTTCCTCCGACCCTGTAAAGGATAAGCGGCTATAGAGGATGGGAAAATCGCTTTTTTAAATTAACACAATAGAGGCCACACCCCCTACATCTGGTACAATGTAACCATGACTATGTGTTCTTGTCTTTTGATTAGTAGGTGATCTCATCATATGTGGAACTCAGCTTTAATTTCAGATTTAACCATAATTCTAAACTCATCTTTAGCTCTTAAACCAACCTTTAACATGTTATTGAGATAATACTTTTAAATTGTAAAGGAGACAGTCCAAAGACATAAAGGTCAAGTGATTTGAGATGCTAAAATTTCTTTTAGTGAGTGTTTGAAAGTGTTTGCCTGTGTGTGTAAGCCCTGTGATAGACTGGCCACCCGTCCAGGAAGTTACCCTGCCTTCAACCTGTGATGGCTTGAATAGGCTCCAGCACTTCACAGTCCAAAGATATAAAGGTCAAGTGACTTGAGATGCTAAAATTTCCTTTAGTGAGTGTTTGAATGTGTTTGCCTGTGTGTGTAAGCCCTTTGATAGACTGCGCACCCGTCCAGGAAGTTTCCCTGCCTTCATAGTGAGATGGCTTGGATAGGCTCCAGCACTTCCTCCGACCCTGTAAGGGATAATTGGCTATAGAGGATGGGAAAATCGCTTTTTTAAATTAACACAATAGAGGCCACACCCCCTACATCTGGTACATTGTAACCATGAGCATGTGTCCTTGTCTTTTGATTAGTATGTGATCTCATCATATGTGGAACTCATCTTTAACTTCAGATTTAACCATAGTTCTAAACTCATCTTTAGCTCTTAAACCAACCTTTGACCTATTGTTGAGATAATACTTTTCCATGGTAAAGGAGATAGTGCTAAAAGAACTGCTATCATTTTCCAGCAATGTACCTGTGGCTTTTTCTACAGGCATTGGATTTTCAATGTCCAAAGATGTGTTCTCTGTCTGTTACCACCTAGTAGGCACTTGGCTCGGTGATTTCTTTTCAGTGTTCAAGATTTTTTGTGATATTTTCTGTTGTGCAATTATTGGTTTAAAACATTTAATTGCTCTGCTTCCAATTTGTTTAGAAACAGTTATAAAATCAACTCAAAGACTCTCTCGTATTTTTGCTTGCACCACATTGGGATTCTTGTTACTGACCAGATGGGTCCAGCGCCAGGGTGTTCATGGCATCAATCTGCTTACTGTAGTATCTTTTCATAAAATGAGCAAAATAGAGACCACGCCCACTGCCACTGATGGTCTGTGCCCTATTACATCATCAAGTGTATCTACCCCTTTTTGGTACGTAGATGTTTTCACACATAATGCCTAAATGCATCATTTGTAAGTATTAACGCTTTCAGTTACCTTATCCCTAAACTGAGTGACCTATTACATCAATCATTGTCAAGCCCTAGGTAAAATAGCCCAAAGATTTCTGTATTCAAAGTGGCAAGGTTACTTCCTGGTCCTTACCACCTTGCTGAGAGCTTGCTGAGACAAGAGGACTACATATACCTTGAGCGGCTCTTCACACTTGTGCTTGCTAAGGCAGCACATATACTAAAATTGGATCAATACAGAGAAGATTAGCATGACCCTTTGATCTAGTGTGCCTCGTAGTCTTTGTTGTATCTCATTCCTCTCCTACTTAAAAATGCCTTTGATCACTGAAATCAACAATTGTGGCCAGTTCCTGTACATTACTTTTCTTTGCTCTGCTATCCAATTTTCCAAGTGGCTCAGTGGTCAGCCCTGTCAACTTGTAGCCCAAAGGTTGATGGTTTGAGTCCCATCTCATCCTGTGCTGTTTTGTGTGGAGTTTGAATGATCTCCCTTTGTTTGTGTGGCTATCTTCTCAGTGTTGTGGTGTCCCTCACAGTCCAAAGACATAAAGGTCAAGTGATTTGAGATGCTAAATTTTCCTTTAGTGAGTGTTTGAATGTGTTTGCCTGTGTCTGTAAGCCCTGTGAAAGACTGGCCACCCGTCCAGGAAGTTACCCTACCTTCATCCTGAGATGGCTTGGATAGGCTCCAGCACTTCACAGTCCAAAGATATAAAGGTCAAGTGATTTGAGATGCTAAATTTTCCTTTAGTGAGTGTTTGAATGTGTTTGCCTGTGTCTGTAAGCCCTGTGATAGACTGGCCACCCGTCCAGGAAGTTTCCCTGCCTTCATCCTGAGATGGCTTGGATAGGCTCCAGCACTTCACAGTCCAAAGACATAAAGGTCAAGTGATTTGAGATGCTAAAATTTCCTTTAGTGAGTGTTTGAATGTGTTTGCCTGTATGTGTAAGCCCTTTGATAGACTGGACACCCGTCCAGGAAGTATCCCTGCCTTCATCCTGAGATGGCTTAGATAGGCTCCAGCACTTCCTCCTAACCTGTAAAGGATAAGCGGCTATAGAGGATGGGAAAATCGCCTTTTTAAATTAACACTATAGAGGCCACACCCCCTACATCTGGTACATTGTAACCATGACTATGTGTTCTTGTCTTTTGATTAGTAGGTGATCTCATCATATGTGGAACTCAGCTTTAATTTCAGATTTAACCATAATTCTAAACTCATCTTTAGCTCTTAAACCAATCTTTGACATGTTATTGAGATAATACTTTTAAATTGTAAAGGAGACAGTCCAAAGACATAAAGGTCAAGGGATTTGAGAAGCTAAAATTTCCTTTAGTGAGTGTTTGAATGTGTTTGCCTGTGTGTGTAAGCCCTTTGATAGACTGCGCACCCGTCCAGGAAGTTTCCCTGCCTTCATCCTGAGATGGCTTGGATAGGCTCCAGCACTTCCTCCTAACCTGTAAAGGATAAGCGGCTATAGAGGATGGAAAAATCGCCTTTTTAAATTAACACTATAGAGGCCACACCCCCTACATCTGGTACATTGTAACCATGAGTTTGTGTCCTTCTCTTTTGATTAGTAGGTGATCTCATCATATGTGGAACTCATCTTTAACATCCGATTTAACCATAATTCTAAACTCATCTTTAGCTCTTAAACCAACCTTTGACATATTATTGAGGTAGTACTTTTCCATTGTAAAGGAGGCAGTCCAAAGGCATAAAGGTCAAGTGATTTGAGATGCGAAAATTTCCTTTAGTGAGTGTTTGAATGTGTTTGCCTGTGTGTGTAAGCCCTTTGATAGACTGCGCACCCGTCCAGGAAGCTTCCCTGCCTTCATCCTGAGATGGCTTGGATAGGCTCCAGCACTTCCTCCGACCCTGTAAAGGATAAGCGGCTATAGAGAATGGGAAAATCGCTTTTTTAAATTAACACAATAGAGGCCACACCCCCTACATCTGGTACATTGTAACCATTAGCATGTGTCCTTGTCTTTTGATTAGTAGGTGATCTCATCATATGTGGAACTCATCTTTAACTTCAGATTTAACCATAATTCTAAACTCATCTTTAGATCTTAAACCAACCTTTGATCTATTGTTGAGATAATACTTTTACATGGTAAAGGAGATAGTGCTAAAAGAACTGCTATCATTATCCAGCAATGTACATGTGGCTTTTTCTACAGGCATTGGATTTTCAATGTCCAAAGATGTGTCCTCAGTCTGTTACCACCTATTAGGCACTTGGCTCAGTGATTTCTTTTCAGTGTTCAAGATATTTTGTGATATTTTCTGTTGTGCAATTATTGGTTTAGAACATTTAATTGCTCTGCTTCCAATTTGTTTAGAAACAGTTATAAAATCGACTCAAAGACTCTCTCGTATTTTTGCTTGCACCACATTGGGATTCTTGTTACTGACCAGATGGGTCCAGCGCCAGGGTGTTCATGGCATCAATCTGCTTACTGTAGTATCTTTTCATAAAATGAGCAAAATAGAGACCACGCCCACTGCCACTGATGGTCTGTGCCCTATTACATCATCAAGTGTATCTACCCCTTTTTGGTACGTAGATGTTTTCACACATAATGTCTAAATGCATCATTTGTAAGTATTAACGCTTTCAGTTACCTTATCCCTAAACTGAGTGACCTATTACATCAATCATTGTCAAGCCCTAGGTAAAATAGCCCAAAGATTTCTGTATTCAAAGTGGCAAGGTTACATCCTGGTCCTTACCACCTTGCTGAGAGCTTGCTGAGACAAGAGGGCTACATATACCTTGAACGGCTCTTCACACTTGTGCTTGCTAAGGCAGCACATATACTAAAATTGGATCGATACAGAGAAGATTAGCATGGCCCCTCCTGTCAACTTGTAGCCCAAAGGTTGATGGTTTGAGTTCCATCTCATTCTGTGCTGTTTTGTGTGGAGTTTGAATGATCTCCCTTTGTTTGTGTGGCTGTCTTCTCAGTGTTGTGGTGTCCCTCACAGTCCAAAGACATAAAGGTCAAGTGATTTGAGATGCTAAATTTTCCTTTAGTGAGTGTTTGAATGTGTTTGCCTGTATGTGTAAGCCCTTTGATAGACTGGACACCTGTCCAGGAAGTTTCCCTGCCTTCATCCTGAGATGGCTTAGATAGGCTCCAGCACTTCACAGTCCAAAGATATAAAGGTCAAGTGATTTGAGATGCTAAAATTTCCTTTAGTGAGTGTTTGAATGTGTTTGCCTGTGTGTGTAAGCCCTTTGATAGACTGCGCACCCGTCCAGGAAGTTACCCTGCCTTCAACCTGAGATGGCTTGAATAGGCTCCAGCACTTCACAGTCCAAAGATATAAAGGTCAAGTGACTTGAGATGCTAAAATTTCCTTTAGTGAGTGTTTGAATGTGTTTGCCTTTGTGTGTAAACCCTTTGATAGACTGCGCACCCATCCAGGAAGTTTCCCTGCCTTCATCCTGAGATGGCTTGGATAGGCTCCAGCACTTCCTCCGACCCTGTAAAGGATAAGCGGCTATAGAGAATGGGAAAATCGCTTTTTTAAATTAACACAATAGAGGCCACACCCCCTACATCTGGTACATTGTAACCATGACTATGTGTCCTTGTCTTTTGATTAGTAGGTGATCTCATCATATGTGGAACTCATCTTTAACATCTGATTTACCCATAATGCTAAACTCATCTTTAGCTTTTAAACCAATCTTTGACATACACTATATTGCCAAAAGTATTTGCTCACCCATCCAAATAATTGAATTCAGATGTTCCACTCACTTCCATGGCCACAGGTGTATAAAATGAAGCACCTAGGCATGCAGACTGCTTCTACAAACATTTGTGAAAGAATGGACCGCTCTCAGGAACTCAGTGAATTCCAGCGTGGTACTGTGTTAGGATGCCACCTGTGCAACAAGTAAAGTCGTGAAATTTCCTCGCTACTAAATATTCCACAGTCAACTGTCAGTGGTATTATAACAAAGTGGAAGTGATTGGGAATGACAGCAACTCAGCCACGAAGTGGTAGGCCACGTAAAATGACAGAGCGGGGTCAGCGGATGCTGAGGCGCATAGTGCGTAGAGGACGCCAACTTTCTGCAGACTCAATCGCTACAGACCTCGAAAGTTCATGTGGCCTTCAGATTAGCTCAAGAACAGTGCGTAGAGAGCTTCATGGAATAGGTTTCCATGGCCGAGCAGCTGCATCCAAGCCATACATCACCAAGTGCAATGCAAAGCATTGGATTCAGTGGTGTAAAGCACGCCACCACTGGACTCTAGAGCAGTGGAGATGCGTTCTCTGGAGTGCCGAATCACGCTTCTCCATCTGGCAATCTGATGGACGAGTCTGGGTTTGGCGGTTGCCAGGAGAACGGTACTTGTCTGACTGTACTGTGCCAACTGTGAAGTTTGGTGGAGGGGGATTATGGTGTGGGGTTGTTTTTCAGGAGCTGGGCTTGGCCCCTTAGTTCCAGTGAAAGGAACTTTGAATGCTTCAGCATACCAAGAGATTTTGGACAATTCCATGCTCCCAACTTTGTGGGAACAGTTTGGGGATGGCCCCTTCCTGTTCCAACATGACTGCGCACCAGTGCACAAAGCAAGGTCCATAAAGACATGGACGAGCGAGTTTGGTGTGGAAGAACTTGACTGGCCTGCACAGAGTCCTGACCTCAACCCGATAGAGCACCTTTGGGATGAATTAGAGTGAAGACTGTGAGCCAGGCCTTCTCGTCCAACATCAGTGTCTGACCTCACAAATGCGCTTCTGGAAGAATGGTCAAAAATTCCCATAAACACACTCCTAAACCTTGTGGAAAGCCTTCCCAGAAGAGTTGAAGCTGTTATAGCTGCAAAGGGTGGCCCGACGTCATATTAAACCCTATGGATTAAGAATGGGATGTCACTTAAGTTCATATGTGTCTAAAGGCAGATGAGCGAATACTTTTGGCAATATAGTGTATTATTGAGATAGTACTTTTCCATTGTAAAGGAGACAGTCCAAAGACATAAAGGTCAAGTGATTTGAGATGCTAAAATTTCCTTTAGTGAGTGTTTGAATGTGTTTGCCTGTGTCTGTAAGCCCTTTGATAGACTGGACACCCGTCCAGGAAGTTTCCCTGCCTTCATCCTGAGATGGCTTAGATAGGCTCCAGCACTTCCTCCTAACCTGTAAAGGATAAGCGGCTATAGAGGATGGGAAAATCGCTTTTTTAAATTAACACTATAGAGGCCACACCCCCTACATCTGATACATTGTAACCATGACTATGTGTCCTTGTCTTTTGATTAGTAGGTGATCTCATCATATGTGGAACTCATTTTTAACATCTGATTTAACCATAATTCTAAACTCATCTTTAGCTCTTAAACCAATCTTTGACATATTGTTGAGATAGTACTTTTCCATTGTAAAGGAGACAGTCCAAAGATTTAAAGGTCAAGGGATTTGAGATGCTAAAATTTCTTTTAGTGAGTGTTTACCTGTGTGTGTAAGCCCTGTGATAGACTGGCCACCCGTCCAGAAAGTAACCCTGCCTTCAACCTGAGATGGCTTGAATAGGCTCCAGCACTTCACAGTCCAAAGATATAAAGGTCAAGTGACTTGAGATGCTAAAATTTCTTTTAGTGAGTGTTTGAATGTGTTTGCCTGTGTGTGTAAGCATTTTGATAGACTGCGCACCCGTCCAGGAAGTTTCCCTGCCTTCATCCTGAGATGGCTTGGATAGGCTCCAGCACTTCCTCCGACCCTGTAAGGGATAAGCGGCTATAGAGGATGGGAAAATCGCTTTTTTAAATTAACACAATAGAGGCCACACCCCCTACATCTGGTACATTGTAACCATGAGAATGTGTCCTTGTCTTTTGATTAGTATGTGATCTCATCATATGTGGAACTCATCTTTAACTTCAGATTTAACCATAATTCTAAACTCATCTTTAGCTCTTAAACCAACCTTTGACCTATTGTTGAGATAATACTTTTCCATGGTAAAGGAGATAGTGCTAAAAGAACTGCTATCATTATCCAGCAATGTACCTGTGGCTTTTTCTACAGGCATTGGATTTTCAATGTCCAAAGATGTGTTCTCAGTTTGTTACCACCTAGTAGGCACTTGGCTCGGTGATTTCTTTTCAGTGTTCAAGATTTTTTGTGATATTTTCTGTTGTGCAATTATTGGTTTAAAACATTTAATTGCTCTGCTTCCAATTTGTTTAGAAACAGTTATAAAATCGACTCAAAGACTCTCTCGTATTTTTGCTTGCACCACATTGGGATTCTTGTTACTGACCAGATGGGTCCAGCGCCAGGGTGTTCATGGCATCAATCTGCTTACTGTAGTATCTTTTCATAAAATGAGCAAAATAGAGACCACGCCCACTGCCACTGATGGTCTGTGCCCTATTACATCATCAAGTGTATCTACCCCTTTTTGGTACGTAGATGTTTTCACACATAATGCCTAAATGCATCATTTGTAAGTATTAACGCTTTCAGTTACCTTATCCCTAAACTGAGTGACCTATTACATCAATCATTGTCAAGCCCTAGGTAAAATAGCCCAAAGATTTCTGTATTCAAAGTGGCAAGGTTACTTCCTGGTCCTTACCACCTTGCTGAGAGCTTGCTGAGACAAGAGGGCTACATATACCTTGAGCGGCACATCACATTTGTGCTTGCTAAGGCAGCACATATACTAAAATTGGATCGATACAGAGAAGATTAGCATGGCCCCTGCGAAAGGATGACACGCAAATCCGTGAAGCGCTCCATATATTTTCATTTAGGTCCATCCGTACAAGCAATAATGTCCTCCTCAAAGTCTTCAGGTACATCTCCTGATAGGTCTTCCCAGTGATCATGACCATTAACAAGTTTTTACACCCCCTTGCACCAACAGTAAAACAAAGGATTTTACACAGCATGTTATCCATTTTCGAAGAGCTTGGGTTTTTCAATTTGCTGTTATACTGTGATTGGAAGAAATTGATGCATTTCTGTTCACTTCTTGGACTTACTGAAGCTATGATCTAGTGTGCCTCATAGTCTTTGTTGTATCTCATTTCTCTCCTACTTAAAAATGCCTTTGATCACTGAAATCAACAATTGTGGCCATCCCCAGTTCCTGTACATTACTTTTCTTTGCTCGGCTATCCAATTTTCCGAGTGGCTCAGTGGTCAGCCCTGTCAACTTGTAGCCCAAAGGTTGATGGTTTGAGTCCCATCTCATCCTGTGCTGTTTTGTGTGGAGTTTGAATGATCTCCCTTTGTTTGTGTGGCTGTCTTCTCAGTGTTGTGGTGTCCCTCACAGTCCAAAGACATAAAGGTCAAGTGATTTGAGATGCTAAATTTTCCGTTAGTGAGTGTTTGAATGTGTTTGCCTGTGTCTGTAAGCCCTGTGATAGACTGGCCACCCGTCCAGGAAGTTTCCCTGCCTTCATCCTGAGATGGCTTGGATAGGCTCCAGCACTTCACAGTCCAAAGACATAAAGGTCAAGTGATTTGAGATGCTAAAATTTCCGTTAGTGAGTGTTTGAATGTGTTTGCCTGTGTCTGTAAGCCCTGTGATAGACTGGGCACCCGTCCAGGAAGTTTCCCTGCCTTCATCCTGAGATGGCTTGGGTAGGTTCCAGCACTTCCTCCGACCCTGTAAAGGATAAGCGGCTATAGAGGATGGGAAAATCGCTTTTTTAAATTAACACAATAGAGGCCACACCCCCTACATCTGGTACAATGTAACCATGACTATGTGTTCTTGTCTTTGATTAGTAGGTGATCTCATCATATGTGGAACTCAGCTTTAATTTCAGATTTAACCATAATTCTAAACTCATCTTTAGCTCTTAAACCAACCTTTAACATGTTATTGAGATAATACTTTTAAATTGTAAAGGAGACAGTCCAAAGACATAAAGGTCAAGTGATTTGAGATGCTAAAATTTCTTTTAGTGAGTGTTTGAAAGTGTTTGCCTGTGTGTGTAAGCCCTGTGATAAACTGGCCACCCGTCCAGGAAGTTACCCTGCCTTCAACCTGAGATGGCTTGAATAGGCTCCAGCACTTCACAGTCCAAAGATATAAAGGTCAAGTGACTTGAGATGCTAAAATTTCCTTTAGTGAGTGTTTGAATGTGTTTGCCTGTGTCCAGGAAGTTTCCCTGCCTTCATCCTGAGATGGCTTAGATAGGCTCCAGCACTTCCTCCTAACCTGTAAAGGATAAGCGGCTATAGAGGATGGGAAAATCGCCTTTTTAAATTAACACTATAGAGGCCACACCCCCTACATCTGGTACATTGTAACCATGACTATGTGTTCTTGTCTTTTGATTAGTAGGTGATCTCATCATATGTGGAACTCAGCTTTAATTTCAGATTTAACCATAATTCTAAACTCATCTTTAGCTCTTAAACCAATCTTTGACATGTTATTGAGATAATACTTTTAAATTGTAAAGGAGACAGTCCAGAGACATAAAGGTCAAGGGATTTGAGTTGCTAAAATTTCTTTTAGTGAGTGTTTGAATGAGTTTGCCTGTGTGTGTAAGCCCTGTGATAGACTGGCCACCCGTCCAGGAAGTTACCCTGCCTTCAACCTGAGATGGCTTGGATAGGCTCCAGCACTTCACAGTCCAAAGATATAAAGGTCAAGTGACTTGAGATGCTAAAATTTCCTTTAGAGGGTGTTTGAATGTGTTTGCCTTTGTGTGTAAGCCCTTTGATAGACTGGCCACCCGTCCAGGAAGTTTCCCTGCCTTCATCCTGAGATGGCTTGGATAGGCTCCATCACTTCCTCCGACCCTGTAAGGGATAAGCGGCTATAGAGGATGGGAAAATCGCTTTTTTAAATTAACACAATAGAGGCCACACCCCCTACATCTGGTACATTGTAACCATGAGCATGTGTCCTTGTCTTTTGATTAGTATGTGATCTCATCATATGTGGAACTCATCTTTAACTTCAGATTTAACCATAGTTCTAAACTCATCTTTAGCTCTTAAACCAACCTTTGACCTATTGTTGAGATAATACTTTTCCATGGTAAAGGAGATAGTGCTAAAAGAACTGCTATCATTATCCAGCAATGTACCTGTGGCTTTTTCTACAGGCATTGGATTTTCAATGTCCAAAGATGTGTTCTCAGTCTGTTACCACCTAGTAGGCACTTGGCTCGGTGATTTCTTTTCAGTGTTCAAGATTTTTTGTGATATTTTCTGTTGTGCAATTATTGGTTTAAAACATTTAATTGCTCTGCTTCCAATTTGTTTAGAAACAGTTATAAAATCGACTCAAAGACTCTCTCGTATTTTTGCTTGCACCACATTGGGATTCTTGTTACTGACCAGATGGGTCCAGCGCCAGGGTGTTCATGGCATCAATCTGCTTACTGTAGTATCTTTTCATAAAATGAGCAAAATAGAGACCACGCCCACTGCCACTGATGGTCTGTGCCCTATTACATCATCAAGTGTATCTACCCCTTTTTGGTACGTAGATGTTTTCACACATAATGCCTAAATGCATCATTTGTAAGTATTAACTCTTTCAGTTACCTTATCCCTAAACTGAGTGACCTATTACATCAATCATTGTCAAGCCCTAGGTAAAATAGCCCAAAGATTTCTGTATTCAAAGTGGCAAGGTTACTTCCTGGTCCTTACCACCTTGCTGAGAGCTTGCTGAGACAAGAGGGCTACATATACCTTGAGCGGCACATCACATTTGTGCTTGCTAAGGCAGCACATATACTAAAATTGGATCGATACAGAGAAGATTAGCATGGCCCCTGCGAAAGGATGACACGCAAATCCGTGAAGCGCTCCATATATTTTCATTTAGGTCCATCCGTACAAGCAATAATGTCCTCCTCAAAGTCTTCAGGTACATCTCCTGATAGGTCTTCCCAGTGATCATGACCATTAACAAGTTTTTACACCCCCTTGCACCAACAGTAAAACAAAGGATTTTACACAGCATGTTATCCATTTTCGAAGAGCTTGGGTTTTTCAATTTGCTGTTATACTGTGATTGGAAGAAATTGATGCATTTCTGTTCACTTCTTGGACTTACTGAAGCTATGATCTAGTGTGCCTCATAGTCTTTGTTGTATCTCATTTCTCTCCTACTTAAAAATGCCTTTGATCACTGAAATCAACAATTGTGGCCATCCCCAGTTCCTGTACATTACTTTTCTTTGCTCGGCTATCCAATTTTCCGAGTGGCTCAGTGGTCAGCCCTGTCAACTTGTCGCCCAAAGGTTGATGGTTTGAGTCCCATCTCATCCTGTGCTGTTTTGTGTGGAGTTTGAATGATCTCCCTTTGTTTGTGTGGCTGTCTTCTCAGTGTTGTGGTGTCCCTCACAGTCCAAAGACATAAAGGTCAAGTGATTTGAGATGCTAAATTTTCCGTTAGTGAGTGTTTGAATGTGTTTGCCTGTGTCTGTAAGCCCTGTGATAGACTGGCCACCCGTCCAGGAAGTTTCCCTGCCTTCATCCTGAGATGGCTTGGATAGGCTCCAGCACTTCACAGTCCAAAGACATAAAGGTCAAGTGATTTGAGATGCTAAAATTTCCGTTAGTGAGTGTTTGAATGTGTTTGCCTGTGTCTGTAAGCCCTGTGATAGACTGGGCACCCGTCCAGGAAGTTTCCCTGCCTTCATCCTGAGATGGCTTGGGTAGGTTCCAGCACTTCCTCCGACCCTGTAAAGGATAAGCGGCTATAGAGGATGGGAAAATCGCTTTTTTAAATTAACACAATAGAGGCCACACCCCCTACATCTGGTACAATGTAACCATGACTATGTGTTCTTGTCTTTTGATTAGTAGGTGATCTCATCATATGTGGAACTCAGCTTTAATTTCAGATTTAACCATAATTCTAAACTCATCTTTAGCTCTTAAACCAACCTTTAACATGTTATTGAGATAACACTTTTAAATTGTAAAGGAGACAGTCCAAAGACATAAAGGTCAAGTGATTTGAGATGCTAAAATTTCTTTTAGTGAGTGTTTGAAAGTGTTTGCCTGTGTGTGTAAGCCCTGTGATAAACTGGCCACCCGTCCAGGAAGTTACCCTGCCTTCAACCTGAGATGGCTTGAATAGGCTCCAGCACTTCACAGTCCAAAGATATAAAGGTCAAGTGACTTGAGATGCTAAAATTTCCTTTAGTGAGTGTTTGAATGTGTTTGCCTGTGTCCAGGAAGTTTCCCTGCCTTCATCCTGAGATGGCTTAGATAGGCTCCAGCACTTCCTCCTAACCTGTAAAGGATAAGCGGCTATAGAGGATGGGAAAATCGCCTTTTTAAATTAACACTATAGAGGCCACACCCCCTACATCTGGTACATTGTAACCATGACTATGTGTTCTTGTCTTTTGATTAGTAGGTGATCTCATCATATGTGGAACTCAGCTTTAATTTCAGATTTAACCATAATTCTAAACTCATCTTTAGCTCTTAAACCAATCTTTGACATGTTATTGAGATAATACTTTTAAATTGTAAAGGAGACAGTCCAAAGACATAAAGGTCAAGGGATTTGAGTTGCTAAAATTTCTTTTAGTGAGTGTTTGAATGAGTTTGCCTGTGTGTGTAAGCCCTGTGATAGACTGGCCACCCGTCCAGGAAGTTACCCTGCCTTCAACCTGAGATGGCTTGGATAGGCTCCAGCACTTCACAGTCCAAAGATATAAAGGTCAAGTGACTTGAGATGCTAAAATTTCCTTTAGAGGGTGTTTGAATGTGTTTGCCTTTGTGTGTAAGCCCTTTGATAGACTGGCCACCCGTCCAGGAAGTTTCCCTGCCTTCATCCTGAGATGGCTTGGATAGGCTCCAGCACTTCCTCCGACCCTGTAAGGGATAAGCGGCTATAGAGGATGGGAAAATCGCTTTTTTAAATTAACACAATAGAGGCCACACCCCCTACATCTGGTACATTGTAACCATGAGCATGTGTCCTTGTCTTTTGATTAGTATGTGATCTCATCATATGTGGAACTCATCTTTAACTTCAGATTTAACCATAGTTCTAAACTCATCTTTAGCTCTTAAACCAACCTTTGACCTATTGTTGAGATAATACTTTTCCATGGTAAAGGAGATAGTGCTAAAAGAACTGCTATCATTATCCAGCAATGTACCTGTGGCTTTTTCTACAGGCATTGGATTTTCAATGTCCAAAGATGTGTTCTCAGTCTGTTACCACCTAGTAGGCACTTGGCTCGGTGATTTCTTTTCAGTGTTCAAGATTTTTTGTGATATTTTCTGTTGTGCAATTATTGGTTTAAAACATTTAATTGCTCTGCTTCCAATTTGTTTAGAAACAGTTATAAAATCGACTCAAAGACTCTCTCGTATTTTTGCTTGCACCACATTGGGATTCTTGTTACTGACCAGATGGGTCCAGCGCCAGGGTGTTCATGGCATCAATCTGCTTACTGTAGTATCTTTTCATAAAATGAGCAAAATAGAGACCACGCCCACTGCCACTGATGGTCTGTGCCCTATTACATCATCAAGTGTATCTACCCCTTTTTGGTACGTAGATGTTTTCACACATAATGCCTAAATGCATCATTTGTAAGTATTAACGCTTTCAGTTACCTTATCCCTAAACTGAGTGACCTATTACATCAATCATTGTCAAGCCCTAGGTAAAATAGCCCAAAGATTTCTGTATTCAAAGTGGCAAGGTTACTTCCTGGTCCTTACCACCTTGCTGAGAGCTTGCTGAGACAAGAGGGCTACATATACCTTGAGCGGCACATCACATTTGTGCTTGCTAAGGCAGCACATATACTAAAATTGGATCGATACAGAGAAGATTAGCATGGCCCCTGCGAAAGGATGACACGCAAATCCGTGAAGCGCTCCATATATTTTCATTTAGGTCCATCCGTACAAGCAATAATGTCCTCCTCAAAGTCTTCAGGTACATCTCCTGATAGGTCTTCCCAGTGATCATGACCATTAACAAGTTTTTACACCCCCTTGCACCAACAGTAAAACAAAGGATTTTACACAGCATGTTATCCATTTTCGAAGAGCTTGGGTTTTTCAATTTGCTGTTATACTGTGATTGTAAGAAATTGATGCATTTCTGTTCACTTCTTGGACTTACTGAAGCTATGATCTAGTGTGCCTCATAGTCATTGTTGTATCTCATTTCTCTCCTACTTAAAAATGCCTTTGATCACTGAAATCAACAATTGTGGCCATCCCCAGTTCCTGTACATTACTTTTCTTTGCTCGGCTATCCAATTTTCCGAGTGGCTCAGTGGTCAGCCCTGTCAACTTGTAGCCCAAAGGTTGATGGTTTGAGTCCCATCTCATCCTGTGCTGTTTTGTGTGGAGTTTGAATGATCTCCCTTTGTTTGTGTGGCTATCTTCTCAGTGTTGTGGTGTCCCTCACAGTCCAAAGACATAAAGGTCAAGTGATTTGAGATGCTAAATTTTCCTTTAGTGAGTGTTTGAATGTGTTTGCCTGTGTCTGTAAGCCCTGTGAAAGACTGGCCACCCGTCCAGGAAGTTACCCTACCTTCATCCTGAGATGGCTTGGATAGGCTCCAGCACTTCACAGTCCAAAGATATAAAGGTCAAGTGATTTGAGATGCTAAATTTTCCTTTAGTGAGTGTTTGAATGTGTTTGCCTGTGTCTGTAAGCCCTGTGATAGACTGGCCACCCGTCCAGGAAGTTTCCCTGCCTTCATCCTGAGATGGCTTGGATAGGCTCCAGCACTTCACAGTCCAAAGACATAAAGGTCAAGTGATTTGAGATGCTAAAATTTCCTTTAGTGAGTGTTTGAATGTGTTTGCCTGTATGTGTAAGCCCTTTGATAGACTGGACACCCGTCCAGGAAGTATCCCTGCCTTCATCCTGAGATGGCTTAGATAGGCTCCAGCACTTCCTCCTAACCTGTAAAGGATAAGCGGCTATAGAGGATGGGAAAATCGCCTTTTTAAATTAACACTATAGAGGCCACACCCCCTACATCTGGTACATTGTAACCATGACTATGTGTTCTTGTCTTTTGATTAGTAGGTGATCTCATCATATGTGGAACTCAGCTTTAATTTCAGATTTAACCATAATTCTAAACTCATCTTTAGCTCTTAAACCAATCTTTGACATGTTATTGAGATAATACTTTTAAATTGTAAAGGAGACAGTCCAAAGACATAAAGATCAAGGGATTTGAGATGCTAAAATTTCTTTTAGTGAGTGTTTGAATGTGTTTGCCTGTGTGTGTAAGCCCTGTGATAGACTGGCCACCCGTCCAGGAAGTTACCCTGCCTTCAACCTGAGATGGCTTGAATAGGCTCCAGCACTTCACAGTCCAAAGATATAAAGGTCAAGTGACTTGAGATGCTAAAATTTCCTTTAGTGAGTGTTTGAATGTGTTTGCCTGTGTGTGTAAGCCCTTTGATAGACTGCGCACCCGTCCAGGAAGTTTCCCTGCCTTCATCCTGAGATGGCTTGGATAGGCTCCAGCACTTCCTCCTAACCTGTAAAGGATAAGCGGCTATAGAGGATGGAAAAATCGCCTTTTTAAATTAACACTATAGAGGCCACACCCCCTACATCTGGTACATTGTAACCATGAGTTTGTGTCCTTCTCTTTTGATTAGTAGGTGATCTCATCATATGTGGAACTCATCTTTAACATCCGATTTAACCATAATTCTAAACTCATCTTTAGCTCTTAAACCAACCTTTGATATATTATTGAGGTAGTACTTTTCCATTGTAAAGGAGGCAGTCCAAAGGCATAAAAATCAAGTGATTTGAGATGCGAAAATTTCCTTTAGTGAGTGTTTGAATGTGTTTGCCTGTGTGTGTAAGCCCTTTGATAGACTGCGCACCCGTCCAGGAAGCTTCCCTGCCTTCATCCTGAGATGGCTTGGATAGGCTCCAGCACTTCCTCCGACCCTGTAAAGGATAAGCGGCTATAGAGAATGGGAAAATCGCTTTTTTAAATTAACACAATAGAGGCCACACCCCCTACATCTGGTACATTGTAACCATTAGCATGTGTCCTTGTCTTTTGATTAGTAGGTGATCTCATCATATGTGGAACTCATCTTTAATTTCAGATTTAACCATAATTCTAAACTCATCTTTAGATCTTAAACCAACCTTTGATCTATTGTTGAGATAATACTTTTCCATGGTAAAGGAGATAGTGCTAAAAGAACTGCTATCATTATCCAGCAATGTACATGTGGCTTTTTCTACAGGCATTGGATTTTCAATGTCCAAAGATGTGTCCTCAGTCTGTTACCACCTAGTAGGCACTTGGCTCAGTGATTTCTTTTCAGTGTTCAAGATATTTTGTGATATTTTCTGTTGTGCAATTATTGGTTTAAAACATTTAATTGCTCTGCTTCCAATTTGTTTAGAAACAGTTATAAAATCGACTCAAAGACTCTCTCGTATTTTTGCTTGCACCGCATTGGGATTCTTGTTACTGACCAGATGGGTCCAGCGCCAGAGTGTTCATGGCATCAATCTGCTTACTGTAGTATCTTTTCATAAAATGAGCAAAATAGAGACCACGCCCACTGCCACTGATGGTCTGTGCCCTATTACATCATCAAGTGTATCTACCCCTTTTTGGTACGTAGATGTTTTCACACATAATGTCTAAATGCATCATTTGTAAGTATTAACGCTTTCAGTTACCTTATCCCTAAACTGAGTGACCTATTACATCAATCATTGTCAAGCCCTAGGTAAAATAGCCCAAAGATTTCTGTAGCGCACTGTATTCAAAGTGGCAAGGTTACTTCCTGGTCCTTACCACCTTGCTGAGAGCTTGCTGAGACAAGAGGGCTACATATACCTTGAGCGGCACATCATGTTTGTGCTTGCTAAGGCAGCACATATACTAAAATTGGATCGATACAGAGAAGATTAGCATGGCCCCTGCGAAAGGATGACACGCAAATCCGTGAAGCACTCCATATATTTTCATTTAGGTCCATCCGTACAAGCAATAATGTCCTCCTCATAGTCTTTGTTGTATCTCATTCCTCTCCTATTTAAAAATGCCTTTGATCACTGAAATCAACAATTGTGGCCATCCCCAGTTCCTGTACATTACTTTTCTTTGCTCGGCTATCCAATTTTCCGAGTGGCTCAGTGGTCAGCCCTGTCAACTTGTAGCCCAAAGGTTGATGGTTTGAGTTCCATCTCATCCTGTGCTGTTTTGTGTGGAGTTTGAATGATCTCCCTTTGTTTGTGTGGCTGTCTTCTCAGTGTTGTGGTGTCCCTCACAGTCCAAAGACATAAAGGTCAAGTGATTTGAGATGCTAAATTTTCCGTTAGTGAGTGTTTGAATGTGTTTGCCTGTGTCTGTAAGCCCTGTGATAGACTGGCCACCCGTCCAGGAAGTTTCCCTGCCTTCATCCTGAGATGGCTTGGATAGGCTCCAGCACTTCACAGTCCAAAGACATAAAGGTCAAGTGATTTGAGATGCTAAAATTTCCTTTAGTGAGTGTTTGAATGTGTTTGCCTGTGTGTGTAAGCCCTTTGATAGACTGGGCACCCATCCAGGAAGTTTCCCTGCCTTCATCCTGAGATGGCTTGGATAGGTTCCAGCACTTCCTCCGACCCTGTAAAGGATAAGCGGCTATAGAGGATGGGAAAATCGCTTTTTTAAATTAACACAATAGAGGCCACACCCCCTACATCTGGTACAATGTAACCATGACTATGTGTTCTTGTCTTTTGATTAGTAGGTGATCTCATCATATGTGGAATTCAGCTTTAATTTCAGTTTTAACCATAATTTTAAACTCATCTTTAGCTCTTAAACCAACCTTTAACATGTTATTGAGATAATACTTTTAAATTGTAAAGGAGACAGTCCAAAGACATAAAGGTCAAGTGATTTGAGATGCTAAAATTTCTTTTAGTGAGTGTTTGAAAGTGTTTGCCTGTGTGTGTAAGCCCTGTGATAGACTGGCCACCTGTCCAGGAAGTTACCCTGCCTTCAACCTGAGATGGCTTGAATAGGCTCCAGCACTTCACAGTCCAAAGATATAAAGGTCAAGTGACTTGAGATGCTAAAATTTCCTTTAGTGAGTGTTTGAATGTGTTTGCCTGTGTGTGTAAGCCCTTTGATAGACTGCGCACCCGTCCAGGAAGTTTCCCTGCCTTCATCCTGAGATGGCTTGGATAGGCTCAAGCACTTCCTCCGACCCTGTCAGGGATAAGCGGCTATAGAGGATGGGAAAATCGCTTTTTTAAATTAACACAATAGAGGCCACACCCCCTACATCTGGTACATTGTAACCATGACTATGTGTCCTTGTCTTTTGATTAGTAGGTGATCTCATCATATGTGGAACTCATCTTTAACGTCTGATTTAACCATAATTCTAAACTCATCTTTAGCTCTTAAACCAATCTTTGACATACACTATATTGCCAAAAGTATTCGCTCACCCATCCAAATAATTGAATTCAGATGTTCCAATCACTTCCATGGCCACAGGTGTATAAAATGAAGCACCTAGGCATGCAGACTGCTTCTAAAAACATTTGTGAAAGAATGGGCCGCTCTCAGGAACTCAGTGAATTCCAGCGTGGTACTGTGTTAGGATGCCACCTGTGCAACAAGTAAAGTCGTGAAATTTCCTCGCTACTAAATATTCCACAGTCAACTGTCAGTGGTATTATAACAAAGTGGAAGTGATTGGGAATGACAGCAACTCAGCCACGAAGTGGTAGGCCACGTAAAATGACAGAGCGGGGTCAGCGGATGCTGAGGCGCATAGTGCGTAGAGGACGCCAACTTTCTGCAGAGTCAATCGCTACAGACCTCGAAAGTTCATGTGGCCTTCAGATTAGCTCAAGAACAGTGCGTAGAGAGCTTCATGGAATAGGTTTCCATGGCCGAGCAGCTGCATCCAAGCCATACATCACCAAGTGCAATGCAAAGCATTGGATTCAGTGGTGTAAAGCACGCCACCACTGGACTCTAGAGCAGTGGAGATGCGTTCTCTGGAGTGCCGAATCACGCTTCTCCATCTGGCAATCTGATGGACGAGTCTGGGTTTGGCGGTTGCCAGGAGAACGGTACTTGTCTGACTGTACTGTGCCAACTGTGAAGTTTGGTGGAGGGGGGATTATGGTGTGGGGTTGTTTTTCAGGAGCTGGGCTTGGCCCCTTAGTTCCAGTGAAAGGAACTTTGAATGCTTCAGCATACCAAGAGATTTTGGACAATTCCATGCTCCCAACTTTGTGGGAACAGTTTGGGGATGGCCCCTTCCTGTTCCAACATGACTGCGCACCAGTGCACAAAGCAAGGTCCATAAAGACATGGACGAGCGAGTTTGGTGTGGAAGAACTTGACTGGCCTGCACAGAGTCCTGACCTCAACCCGATAGAGCACCTTTGGGATGAATTAGAGTGAAGACTGTGAGCCAGGCCTTCTCGTCCAACATCAGTGTCTGACCTCACAAATGCGCTTCTGGAAGAATGGTCAAAAATTCCCATAAACACACTCCTAAACCTTGTGGAAAGCCTTCCCAGAAGAGTTGAAGCTGTTATAGCTGCAAAGGGTGGCCCGACGTCATATTAAACCCTATGGATTAAGAATGGGATGTCACTTAAGTTCATATGTGTCTAAAGGCAGATGAGCGAATACTTTTGGCAATATAGTGTATTATTGAGATAGTACTTTTCCATTGTAAAGGAGACAGTCCAAAGACATAAAGGTCAAGTGATTTGAGATGCTAAAATTTCCTTTAGTGAGTGTTTGAATGTGTTTGCCTGTGTCTGTAAGCCCTTTGATAGACTGGACACCCGTCCAGGAAGTTTCCCTGCCTTCATCCTGAGATGGCTTAGATAGGCTCCAGCACTTCCTCCTAACCTGTAAAGGATAAGCGGCTATAGAGGATGGGAAAATCGCTTTTTTAAATTAACACTATAGAGGCCACACCCCCTACATCTGATACATTGTAACCATGACTATGTGTCCTTGTCTTTTGATTAGTAGGTGATCTCATCATATGTGGAACTCATTTTTAACATCTGATTTAACCATAATTCTAAACTCATCTTTACCTCTTAAACCAATCTTTGACATATTGTTGAGATAGTACTTTTCCATTGTAAAGGAGACAGTCCAAAGATGTAAAGGTCAAGGGATTTGAGATGCTAAAATTTCTTTTAGTGAGTGTTTGAATGTGTTTGCCTGTGTGTGTAAGCCCTGTGATAGACTGGCCACCCGTCCAGGAAGTAACCCTGCCTTCAACCTGAGATGGCTTGAATAGGCTCCAGCACTTCACAGTCCAAAGATATAAAGGTCAAGTGACTTGAGATGCTAAAATTTCCTTTAGTGAGTGTTTGAATGTGTTTGCCTGTGTGTGTAAGCCCTTTGATAGACTGCGCACCCGTCCAGGAAGTTTCCCTGCCTTCATCCTGAGATGGCTTGGATAGGCTCCAGCACTTCCTCCGACCCTGTAAGGGATAAGCGGCTATAGAGGATGGGAAAATCGCTTTTTTAAATTAACACAATAGAGGCCACACCCCCTACATCTGGTACATTGTAACCATGAGAATGTGTCCTTGTCTTTTGATTAGTATGTGATCTCATCATATGTGGAACTCATCTTTAACTTCAGATTTAACCATAATTCTAAACTCATCTTTAGCTCTTAAACCAACCTTTGACCTATTGTTGAGATAATACTTTTCCATGGTAAAGGAGATAGTGCTAAAAGAACTGCTATCATTATCCAGCAATGTACCTGTGGCTTTTTCTACAGGCATTGGATTTTCAATGTCCAAAGATGTGTTCTCAGTTTGTTACCACCTAGTAGGCACTTGGCTCGGTGATTTCTTTTCAGTGTTCAAGATTTTTTGTGATATTTTCTGTTGTGCAATTATTGGTTTAAAATATTTAATTGCTCTGCTTCCAATTTGTTTAGAAACAGTTATAAAATCGACTCAAAGACTCTCTCGTATTTTTGCTTGCACCACATTGGGATTCTTGTTACTGACCAGATGGGTCCAGCGCCAGGGTGTTCATGGCATCAATCTGCTTACTGTAGTATCTTTTCATAAAATGAGCAAAATAGAGACCACGCCCACTGCCACTGATGGTCTGTGCCCTATTACATCATCAAGTGTATCTACCCCTTTTTGGTACGTAGATGTTTTCACACATAATGCCTAAATGCATCATTTGTAAGTATTAACGCTTTCAGTTACCTTATCCCTAAACTGAGTGACCTATTACATCAATCATTGTCAAGCCCTAGGTAAAATAGCCCAAAGATTTCTGTAGCGCACTGTATTCAAAGTGGCAAGGTTACTTCCTGGTCCTTACCACCTTGCTGAGAGCTTGCTGAGACAAGAGGGCTACATATACCTTGAGCGGCACATCACATTTGTGCTTGCTAAGGCAGCACATATACTAAAATTGGATCGATACAGAGAAGATTAGCATGGCCCCTGCGAAAGGATGACACGCAAATCCGTGAAGCGCTCCATATATTTTCATTTAGGTCCATCCGTACAAGCAATAATGTCCTCCTCAAAGTCTTCAGGTACATCTCCTGATAGGTCTTCCCAGTGATCATGACCATTAACAAGTTTTTACACCCCCTTGCACCAACAGTAAAACAAAGGATTTTACACAGCATGTTATCCATTTTCGAAGAGCTTGGGTTTTTCAATTTGCTGTTATACTGTGATTGGAAGAAATTGATGCATTTCTGTTCACTTCTTGGACTTACTGAAGCTATGATCTAGTGTGTTGTATCTCATTTCTCTCCTACTTAAAAATGCCTTTGATCACTGAAATCAACAATTGTGGCCATCCCCAGTTCCTGTACATTACTTTTCTTTGCTCGGCTATCCAATTTTCCGAGTGGCTCAGTGGTCAGCCCTGTCAACTTGTCGCCCAAAAGTTGATGGTTTGAGTCCCATCTCATCCTGTGCTGTTTTGTGTGGAGTTTGAATGATCTCCCTTTGTTTGTGTGGCTGTCTTCTCAGTGTTGTGGTGTCCCTCACAGTCCAAAGACATAAAGGTCAAGTGATTTGAGATGCTAAATTTTCCGTTAGTGAGTGTTTGAATGTGTTTGCCTGTGTCTGTAAGCCCTGTGATAGACTGGCCACCCGTCCAGGAAGTTTCCCTGCCTTCATCCTGAGATGGCTTGGATAGGCTCCAGCACTTCACAGTCCAAAGACATAAAGGTCAAGTGATTTGAGATGCTAAAATTTCCGTTAGTGAGTGTTTGAATGTGTTTGCCTGTGGATGTAAGCCCTGTGATAGACTGGGCACCCGTCCAGGAAGTTTCCCTGCCTTCATCCTGAGATGGCTTGGGTAGGTTCCAGCACTTCCTCCGACCCTGTAAAGGATAAGCGGCTATAGAGGATGGGAAAATCGCTTTTTTAAATTAACACAATAGAGGCCACACCCCCTACATCTGGTACAATGTAACCATGACTATGTGTTCTTGTCTTTTGATTAGTAGGTGATCTCATCATATGTGGAACTCAGCTTTAATTTCAGATTTAACCATAATTCTAAACTCATCTTTAGCTCTTAAACCAACCTTTAACATGTTATTGAGATAATACTTTTAAATTGTAAAGGAGACAGTCCAAAGACATAAAGGTCAAGGGATTTGAGATGATAAAATTTCTTTTAGTGAGTGTTTGAATGAGTTTGCCTGTGTGTGTAAGCCCTTTGATAGACTGCACACCCGTCCAGGAAGTTTCCCTGCCTTCATCCTGAGATGGCTTGCATAGGCTCCAGCACTTCCTCCGACCCTGTAAGGGATAAGCGGCTATAGAGGATGGGAAAATCGCTTTTTTAAATTAACACAATAGAGGCCACACCCCCTACATCTGGTACATTGTAACCATGAGCATGTGTCCTTGTCTTTTGATTAGTATGTGATCTCATCATATGTGGAACTCATCTTTAACTTCAGATTTAACCATAGTTCTAAACTCATCTTTAGCTCTTAAACCAACCTTTGACCTATTGTTGAGATAATACTTTTCCATGGTAAAGGAGATAGTGCTAAAAGAACTGCTATCATTATCCAGCAATGTACCTGTGGCTTTTTCTACAGGCATTGGATTTTCAATGTCCAAAGATGTGTTCTCAGTCTGTTACCACCTAGTAGGCACTTGGCTCGGTGATTTCTTTTCAGTGTTCAAGATTTTTTGTGATATTTTCTGTTGTGCAATTATTGGTTTAAAACATTTAATTGCTCTGCTTCCAATTTGTTTAGAAACAGTTATAAAATCGACTCAAAGACTCTCTCGTATTTTTGCTTGCACCACATTGGGATTCTTGTTACTGACCAGATGGGTCCAGCGCCAGGGTGTTCATGGCATCAATCTGCTTACTGTAGTATCTTTTCATAAAATGAGCAAAATAGAGACCACGCCCACTGCCACTGATGGTCTGTGCCCTATTACATCATCAAGTGTATCTACCCCTTTTTGGTACGTAGATGTTTTCACACATAATGTCTAAATGCATCATTTGTAAGTATTAACGCTTTCAGTTACCTTATCCCTAAACTGAGTGACCTATTACATCAATCATTGTCAAGCCCTAGGTAAAATAGCCCAAAGATTTCTGTAGCGCACTGTATTCAAAGTGGCAAGGTTACTTCCTGGTCCTTACCACCTTGCTGAGAGCTTGCTGAGACAAGAGGGCTACATATACCTTGAGCGGCACATCACATTTGTGCTTGCTAAGGCAGCACATATACTAAAATTGGATCGATACAGAGAAGATTAGCATGGCCCCTGCGAAAGGATGACACGCAAATCCGTGAAGCGCTCCATATATTTTCATTTAGGTCCATCCGTACAAGCAATAATGTCCTCCTCAAAGTCTTCAGGTACATCTCCTGATAGGTCTTCCCAGTGATCATGACCATTAACAAGTTTTTACACCCCCTTGCACCAACAGTAAAACAAAGGATTTTACACAGCATGTTATCCATTTTCGAAGAGCTTGGGTTTTTCAATTTGCTGTTATACTGTGATTGGAAGAAATTGATGCATTTCTGTTCACTTCTTGGACTTACTGAAGCTATGATCTAGTGTGTTGTATCTCATTTCTCTCCTACTTAAAAATGCCTTTGATCACTGAAATCAACAATTGTGGCCATCCCCAGTTCCTGTACATTACTTTTCTTTGCTCGGCTATCCAATTTTCCGAGTGGCTCAGTGGTCAGCCCTGTCAACTTGTCGCCCAAAAGTTGATGGTTTGAGTCCCATCTCATCCTGTGCTGTTTTGTGTGGAGTTTGAATGATCTCCCTTTGTTTGTGTGGCTGTCTTCTCAGTGTTGTGGTGTCCCTCACAGTCCAAAGACATAAAGGTCAAGTGATTTGAGATGCTAAATTTTCCGTTAGTGAGTGTTTGAAAGTGTTTGCCTGTGTGTGTAAGCCCTGTGATAAACTGGCCACCCGTCCAGGAAGTTACCCTGCCTTCAACCTGAGATGGCTTGAATAGGCTCCAGCACTTCACAGTCCAAAGATATAAAGGTCAAGTGACTTGAGATGCTAAAATTTCCTTTAGTGAGTGTTTGAATGTGTTTGCCTGTGTCCAGGAAGTTTCCCTGCCTTCATCCTGAGATGGCTTAGATAGGCTCCAGCACTTCCTCCTAACCTGTAAAGGATAAGCGGCTATAGAGGATGGGAAAATCGCCTTTTTAAATTAACACTATAGAGGCCACACCCCCTACATCTGGTACATTGTAACCATGACTATGTGTTCTTGTCTTTTGATTAGTAGGTGATCTCATCATATGTGGAACTCAGCTTTAATTTCAGATTTAACCATAATTCTAAACTCATCTTTAGCTCTTAAACCAATCTTTGACATGTTATTGAGATAATACTTTTAAGTTGTAAAGGAGACAGTCCAAAGACATAAAGGTCAAGGGATTTGAGTTGCTAAAATTTCTTTTAGTGAGTGTTTGAATGAGTTTGCCTGTGTGTGTAAGCCCTGTGATAGACTGGCCACCCGTCCAGGAAGTTACCCTGCCTTCAACCTGAGATGGCTTGGATAGGCTCCAGCACTTCACAGTCCAAAGATATAAAGGTCAAGTGACTTGAGATGCTAAAATTTCCTTTAGAGGGTGTTTGAATGTGTTTGCCTTTGTGTGTAAGCCCTTTGATAGACTGGCCACCCGTCCAGGAAGTTTCCCTGCCTTCATCCTGAGATGGCTTGGATAGGCTCCAGCACTTCCTCCGACCCTGTAAGGGATAAGCGGCTATAGAGGATGGGAAAATCGCTTTTTTAAATTAACACAATAGAGGCCACACCCCCTACATCTGGTACATTGTAACCATGAGCATGTGTCCTTGTCTTTTGATTAGTATGTGATCTCATCATATGTGGAACTCATCTTTAACTTCAGATTTAACCATAGTTCTAAACTCATCTTTAGCTCTTAAACCAACCTTTGACCTATTGTTGAGATAATACTTTTCCATGGTAAAGGAGATAGTGCTAAAAGAACTGCTATCATTATCCAGCAATGTACCTGTGGCTTTTTCTACAGGCATTGGATTTTCAATGTCCGAAGATGTGTTCTCAGTCTGTTACCACCTAGTAGGCACTTGGCTCGGTGATTTCTTTTCAGTGTTCAAGATTTTTTGTGATATTTTCTGTTGTGCAATTATTGGTTTAAAACATTTAATTGCTCTGCTTCCAATTTGTTTAGAAACAGTTATAAAATCGACTCAAAGACTCTCTCGTATTTTTGCTTGCACCACATTGGGATTCTTGTTAATGACCAGATGGGTCCAGCGCCAGGGTGTTCATGGCATCAATCTGCTTACTGTAGTATCTTTTCATAAAATGAGCAAAATAGAGACCACGCCCACTGCCACTGATGGTCTGTGCCCTATTACATCATCAAGTGTATCTACCCCTTTTTGGTACGTAGATGTTTTCACACATAATGTCTAAATGCATCATTTGTAAGTATTAACTCTTTCAGTTACCTTATCCCTAAACTGAGTGACCTATTACATCAATCATTGTCAAGCCCTAGGTAAAATAGCCCAAAGATTTCTGTATTCAAAGTGGCAAGGTTACTTCCTGGTCCTTACCACCTTGCTGAGAGCTTGCTGAGACAAGAGGGCTACATATACCTTGAGCGGCACATCACATTTGTGCTTGCTAAGGCAGCACATATACTAAAATTGGATCGATACAGAGAAGATTAGCATGGCCCCTGCGAAAGGATGACACGCAAATCCGTGAAGCGCTCCATATATTTTCATTTAGGTCCATCCGTACAAGCAATAATGTCCTCCTCAAAGTCTTCAGGTACATCTCCTGATAGGTCTTCCCAGTGATCATGACCATTAACAAGTTTTTACACCCCCTTGCACCAACAGTAAAACAAAGGATTTTACACAGCATGTTATCCATTTTCGAAGAGCTTGGGTTTTTCAATTTGCTGTTATACTGTGATTGGAAGAAATTGATGCATTTCTGCTCACTTCTTGGACTTACTGAAGCTATGATCTAGTGTGTTGTATCTCATTTCTCTCCTACTTAAAAATGCCTTTGATCACTGAAATCAACAATTGTGGCCATCCCCAGTTCCTGTACATTACTTTTCTTTGCTCGGCTATCCAATTTTCCGAGTGGCTCAGTGGTCAGCCCTGTCAACTTGTCGCCCAAAGGTTGATGGTTTGAGTCCCATCTCATCCTGTGCTGTTTTGTGTGGAGTTTGAATGATCTCCCTTTGTTTGTGTGGCTGTCTTCTCAGTGTTGTGGTGTCCCTCACAGTCCAAAGACATAAAGGTCAAGTGATTTGAGATGCTAAATTTTCCGTTAGTGAGTGTTTGAATGTGTTTGCCTGTGTCTGTAAGCCCTGTGATAGAATGGCCACCCGTCCAGGAAGTTTCTCTGCCTTCATCCTGAGATGGCTTGGATAGGCTCCAGCACTTCACAGTCCAAAGACATAAAGGTCAAGTGATTTGAGATGCTAAAATTTCCGTTAGTGAGTGTTTGAATGTGTTTGCCTGTGTCTGTAAGCCCTGTGATAGACTGGGCACCCGTCCAGGAAGTTTCCCTGCCTTCATCCTGAGATGGCTTGGGTAGGTTCCAGCACTTCCTCCGACCCTGTAAAGGATAAGCGGCTATAGAGGATGGGAAAATCGCTTTTTTAAATTAACACAATAGAGGCCACACCCCCTACATCTGGTACAATGTAACCATGACTATGTGTTCTTGTCTTTTGATTAGTAGGTGATCTCATCATATGTGGAACTCAGCTTTAATTTCAGATTTAACCATAATTCTAAACTCATCTTTAGCTCTTAAACCAACCTTTAACATGTTATTGAGATAATACTTTTAAATTGTAAAGGAGACAGTCCAAAGACATAAAGGTCAAGTGATTTGAGATGCTAAAATTTCCTTTAGTGAGTGTTTGAATGTGTTTGCCTGTATGTGTAAGCCCTTTGATAGACTGGACACCTGTCCAGGAAGTTTCCCTGCCTTCATCCTGAGATGGCTTAGATAGGCTCCAGCACTTCACAGTCCAAAGATATAAAGGTCAAGTGATTTGAGATGCTAAAATTTCCTTTAGTGAGTGTTTGAATGTGTTTGCCTGTGTGTGTAAGCCCTTTGATAGACTGCGCACCCATCCAGGAAGTTACCCTGCCTTCAACCTGAGATGGCTTGAATAGGCTCCAGCACTTCACAGTCCAAAGATATAAAGGTCAAGTGACTTGAGATGCTAAAATTTCCTTTAGTGAGTGTTTGAATGTGTTTGCCTTTGTGTGTAAACCCTTTGATAGACTGCGCACCCATCCAGGAAGTTTCCCTGCCTTCATCCTGAGATGGCTTGGATAGGCTCCAGCACTTCCTCCGACCCTGTAAAGGATAAGCGGCTATAGAGAATGGGAAAATCGCTTTTTTAAATTAACACAATAGAGGCCACACCCTCTACATCTGGTACATTGTAACCATGACTATGTGTCCTTGTCTTTTGATTAGTAGGTGATCTCATCATATGTGGAACTCATCTTTAACATCTGATTTACCCATAATGCTAAACTCATCTTTAGCTTTTAAACCAATCTTTGACATACACTATATTGCCAAAAGTATTTGCTCACCCATCCAAATAATTGAATTCAGATGTTCCAATCACTTCCATGGCCACAGGTGTATAAAATGAAGCACCTAGGCATGCAGACTGCTTCTACAAACATTTGTGAAAGAATGGGCCGCTCTCAGGAACTCAGTGAATTCCAGCGTGGTACTGTGTTAGGATGCCACCTGTGCAACAAGTAAAGTCGTGAAATTTCCTCGCTACTAAATATTCCACAGTCAACTGTCAGTGGTATTATAACAAAGTGGAAGTGATTGGGAATGACAGCAACTCAGCCACGAAGTGGTAGGCCACGTAAAATGACAGAGCGGGGTCAGCGGATGCTGAGGCGCATAGTGCGTAGAGGACGCCAACTTTCTGCAGACTCAATCGCTACAGACCTCCAAAGTTCATGTGGCCTTCAGATTAGCTCAAGAACAGTGCGTAGAGAGCTTCATGGAATAGGTTTCCATGGCCGAGCAGCTGCATCCAAGCCATACATCACCAAGTGCAATGCAAAGCATTGGATTCAGTGGTGTAAAGCACGCCACCACTGGACTCTAGAGCAGTGGAGATGCGTTCTCTGGAGTGCCGAATCACGCTTCTCCATCTGGCAATCTGATGGACGAGTCTGGGTTTGGCGGTTGCCAGGAGAACGGTACTTGTCTGACTGTACTGTGCCAACTGTGAAGTTTGGTGGAGGGGGGATTATGGTGTGGGGTTGTTTTTCAGGAGCTGGGCTTGGCCCCTTAGTTCCAGTGAAAGGAACTTTGAATGCTTCAGCATACCAAGAGATTTTGGACAATTCCATGCTCCCAACTTTGTGGGAACAGTTTGGGGATGGCCCCTTCCTGTTCCAACATGACTGCGCACCAGTGCACAAAGCAAGGTCCATAAAGACATGGACGAGCGAGTTTGGTGTGGAAGAACTTGACTGGCCTGCACAGAGTCCTGACCTCAACCCGATAGAGCACCTTTGGGATGAATTAGAGTGAAGACTGTGAGCCAGGCCTTCTCGTCCAACATCAGTGTCTGACCTCACAAATGCGCTTCTGGAAGAATGGTCAAAAATTCCCATAAACACACTCCTAAACCTTGTGGAAAGCCTTCCCAGAAGAGTTGAAGCTGTTATAGCTGCAAAGGGTGGCCCGACGTCATATTAAACCCTATGGATTAAGAATGGGATGTCACTTAAGTTCATATGTGTCTAAAGGCAGATGAGCGAATACTTTTGGCAATATAGTGTATTATTGAGATAGTACTATTCCATTGTAAAGGAGACAGTCCAAAGACATAAAGGTCAAGTGATTTGAGATGCTAAAATTTCCTTTAGTGAGTGTTTGAATGTGTTTGCCTGTGTCTGTAAGCCCTTTGATAGACTGGACACCCGTCCAGGAAGTTTCCCTGCCTTCATCCTGAGATGGCTTAGATAGGCTCCAGCACTTCCTCCTAACCTGTAAAGGATAAGTGGCTATAGAGGATGGGAAAATCGCTTTTTTAAATTAACACTATAGAGGCCACACCCCCTACATCTGATACATTGTAACCATGACTATGTGTCCTTGTCTTTTGATTAGTAGGTGATCTCATCATATGTGGAACTCATTTTTAACATCTGATTTAACCATAATTCTAAACTCATCTTTAGCTCTTAAACCAATCTTTGACATATTGTTGAGATAGTACTTTTCCATTGTAAAGGAGACAGTCCAAAGATGTAAAGGTCAAGGGATTTGAGATGCTAAAATTTCTTTTAGTGAGTGTTTGCCTGTGTGTGTAAGCCCTGTGATAGACTGGCCACCCGTCCAGGAAGTAACCCTGCCTTCAACCTGAGATGGCTTGAATAGGCTCCAGCACTTCACAGTCCAAAGATATAAAGGTCAAGTGACTTGAGATGCTAAAATTTCTTTTAGTGAGTGTTTGAATGTGTTTGCCTGTGTGTGTAAGCATTTTGATAGACTGCGCACCCGTCCAGGAAGTTTCCCTGCCTTCATC
Source organism: Myxocyprinus asiaticus (assembly GCF_019703515.2). Taxonomy (NCBI): domain Eukaryota; kingdom Metazoa; phylum Chordata; class Actinopteri; order Cypriniformes; family Catostomidae; genus Myxocyprinus; species Myxocyprinus asiaticus. The sequence continues at coordinate 47,397,663 of NC_059364.1, read as the reverse complement.
CTGAGATGGCTTGGATAGGCTCCAGCACTTCCTCCGACCCTGTAAGGGATAAGCGGCTATAGAGGATGGGAAAATCGCTTTTTTAAATTAACACAATAGAGGCCACACCCCCTACATCTGGTACATTGTAACCATGAGAATGTGTCCTTGTCTTTTGATTAGTATGTGATCTCATCATATGTGGAACTCATCTTTAACTTCAGATTTAACCATAATTCTAAACTCATCTTTAGCTCTTAAACCAACCTTTGACCTATTGTTGAGATAATACTTTTCCATGGTAAAGGAGATAGTGCTAAAAGAACTGCTATCATTATCCAGCAATGTACCTGTGGCTTTTTCTACAGGCATTGGATTTTCAATGTCCAAAGATGTGTTCTCAGTTTGTTACCACCTAGTAGGCACTTGGCTCGGTGATTTCTTTTCAGTGTTCAAGATTTTTTGTGATATTTTCTGTTGTGCAATTATTGGTTTAAAACATTTAATTGCTCTGCTTCCAATTTGTTTAGAAACAGTTATAAAATCGACTCAAAGACTCTCTCGTATTTTTGCTTGCACCACATTGGGATTCTTGTTACTGACCAGATGGGTCCAGCGCCAGGGTGTTCATGGCATCAATCTGCTTACTGTAGTATCTTTTCATAAAATGAGCAAAATAGAGACCACGCCCACTGCCACTGATGGTCTGTGCCCTATTACATCATCAAGTGTATCTACCCCTTTTTGGTACGTAGATGTTTTCACACATAATGCCTAAATGCATCATTTGTAAGTATTAACGCTTTCAGTTACCTTATCCCTAAACTGAGTGACCTATTACATCAATCATTGTCAAGCCCTAGGTAAAATAGCCCAAAGATTTCTGTAGCGCACTGTATTTAAAGTGGCAAGGTTACTTCCTGGTCCTTACCACCTTGCTGAGAGCTTGCTGAGACAAGAGGGCTACATATACCTTGAGCGGCACATCACATTTGTGCTTGCTAAGGCAGCACATATACTAAAATTGGATCGATACAGAGAAGATTAGCATGGCCCCTGCGAAAGGATGACACGCAAATCCGTGAAGCGCTCCATATATTTTCATTTAGGTCCATCCGTACAAGCAATAATGTCCTCCTCAAAGTCTTCAGGTACATCTCCTGATAGGTCTTCCCAGTGATCATGACCATTAACAAGTTTTTACACCCCCTTGCACCAACAGTAAAACAAAGGATTTTACACAGCATGTTATCCATTTTCGAAGAGCTTGGGTTTTTCAATTTGCTGTTATACTGTGATTGGAAGAAATTGATGCATTTCTGTTCACTTCTTGGACTTACTGAAGCTATGATCTAGTGTGCCTCATAGTCTTTGTTGTATCTCATTTCTCTCCTACTTAAAAATGCCTTTGATCACTGAAATCAACAATTGTGGCCATCCCCAGTTCCTGTACATTACTTTTCTTTGCTCGGCTATCCAATTTTCCGAGTGGCTCAGTGGTCAGCCCTGTCAACTTGTCGCCCAAAGGTTGATGGTTTGAGTCCCATCTCATCCTGTGCTGTTTTGTGTGGAGTTTGAATGATCTCCCTTTGTTTGTGTGGCTGTCTTCTCAGTGTTGTGGTGTCCCTCACAGTCCAAAGACATAAAGGTCAAGTGATTTGAGATGCTAAATTTTCCGTTAGTGAGTGTTTGAATGTGTTTGCCTGTGTCTGTAAGCCCTGTGATAGACTGGCCACCCGTCCAGGAAGTTTCCCTGCCTTCATCCTGAGATGGCTTGGATAGGCTCCAGCACTTCACAGTCCAAAGACATAAAGGTCAAGTGATTTGAGATGCTAAAATTTCCGTTAGTGAGTGTTTGAATGTGTTTGCCTGTGTCTGTAAGCCCTGTGATAGACTGGGCACCCGTCCAGGAAGTTTCCCTGCCTTCATCCTGAGATGGCTTGGGTAGGTTCCAGCACTTCCTCCGACCCTGTAAAGGATAAGCGGCTATAGAGGATGGGAAAATCGCTTTTTAAATTAACACAATAGAGGCCACACCCCCTACATCTGGTACAATGTAACCATGACTATGTGTTCTTGTCTTTGATTAGTAGGTGATCTCATCATATGTGGAACTCAGCTTTAATTTCAGATTTAACCATAATTCTAAACTCATCTTTAGCTCTTAAACCAACCTTTAACATGTTATTGAGATAATACTTTTAAATTGTAAAGGAGACAGTCCAAAGACATAAAGGTCAAGTGATTTGAGATGCTAAAATTTCTTTTAGTGAGTGTTTGAAAGTGTTTGCCTGTGTGTGTAAGCCCTGTGATAAACTGGCCACCCGTCCAGGAAGTTACCCTGCCTTCAACCTGAGATGGCTTGAATAGGCTCCAGCACTTCACAGTCCAAAGATATAAAGGTCAAGTGACTTGAGATGCTAAAATTTCCTTTAGTGAGTGTTTGAATGTGTTTGCCTGTGTCCAGGAAGTTTCCCTGCCTTCATCCTGAGATGGCTTAGATAGGCTCCAGCACTTCCTCCTAACCTGTAAAGGATAAGCGGCTATAGAGGATGGGAAAATCGCCTTTTTAAATTAACACTATAGAGGCCACACCCCCTACATCTGGTACATTGTAACCATGACTATGTGTTCTTGTCTTTTGATTAGTAGGTGATCTCATCATATGTGGAACTCAGCTTTAATTTCAGATTTAACCATAATTCTAAACTCATCTTTAGCTCTTAAACCAATCTTTGACATGTTATTGAGATAATACTTTTAAATTGTAAAGGAGACAGTCCAGAGACATAAAGGTCAAGGGATTTGAGTTGCTAAAATTTCTTTTAGTGTGTGTTTGAATGAGTTTGCCTGTGTGTGTAAGCCCTGTGATAGACTGGCCACCCGTCCAGGAAGTTACCCTGCCTTCAACCTGAGATGGCTTGGATAGGCTCCAGCACTTCACAGTCCAAAGATATAAAGGTCAAGTGACTTGAGATGCTAAAATTTCCTTTAGAGGGTGTTTGAATGTGTTTGCCTTTGTGTGTAAGCCCTTTGATAGACTGGCCACCCGTCCAGGAAGTTTCCCTGCCTTCATCCTGAGATGGCTTGGATAGGCTCCATCACTTCCTCCGACCCTGTAAGGGATAAGCGGCTATAGAGGATGGGAAAATCGCTTTTTTAAATTAACACAATAGAGGCCACACCCCCTACATCTGGTACATTGTAACCATGAGCATGTGTCCTTGTCTTTTGATTAGTATGTGATCTCATCATATGTGGAACTCATCTTTAACTTCAGATTTAACCATAGTTCTAAACTCATCTTTAGCTCTTAAACCAACCTTTGACCTATTGTTGAGATAATACTTTTCCATGGTAAAGGAGATAGTGCTAAAAGAACTGCTATCATTATCCAGCAATGTACCTGTGGCTTTTTCTACAGGCATTGGATTTTCAATGTCCAAAGATGTGTTCTCAGTCTGTTACCACCTAGTAGGCACTTGGCTCGGTGATTTCTTTTCAGTGTTCAAGATTTTTTGTGATATTTTCTGTTGTGCAATTATTGGTTTAAAACATTTAATTGCTCTGCTTCCAATTTGTTTAGAAACAGTTATAAAATCGACTCAAAGACTCTCTCGTATTTTTGCTTGCACCACATTGGGATTCTTGTTACTGACCAGATGGGTCCAGCGCCAGGGTGTTCATGGCATCAATCTGCTTACTGTAGTATCTTTTCATAAAATGAGCAAAATAGAGACCACGCCCACTGCCACTGATGGTCTGTGCCCTATTACATCATCAAGTGTATCTACCCCTTTTTGGTACGTAGATGTTTTCACACATAATGTCTAAATGCATCATTTGTAAGTATTAACTCTTTCAGTTACCTTATCCCTAAACTGAGTGACCTATTACATCAATCATTGTCAAGCCCTAGGTAAAATAGCCCAAAGATTTCTGTATTCAAAGTGGCAAGGTTACTTCCTGGTCCTTACCACCTTGCTGAGAGCTTGCTGAGACAAGAGGGCTACATATACCTTGAGCGGCACATCACATTTGTGCTTGCTAAGGCAGCACATATACTAAAATTGGATCGATACAGAGAAGATTAGCATGGCCCCTGCGAAAGGATGACACGCAAATCCGTGAAGCGCTCCATATATTTTCATTTAGGTCCATCCGTACAAGCAATAATGTCCTCCTCAAAGTCTTCAGGTACATCTCCTGATAGGTCTTCCCAGTGATCATGACCATTAACAAGTTTTTACACCCCCTTGCACCAACAGTAAAACAAAGGATTTTACACAGCATGTTATCCATTTTCGAAGAGCTTGGGTTTTTCAATTTGCTGTTATACTGTGATTGGAAGAAATTGATGCATTTCTGTTCACTTCTTGGACTTACTGAAGCTATGATCTAGTGTGCCTCATAGTCTTTGTTGTATCTCATTTCTCTCCTACTTAAAAATGCCTTTGATCACTGAAATCAACAATTGTGGCCATCCCCAGTTCCTGTACATTACTTTTCTTTGCTCGGCTATCCAATTTTCCGAGTGGCTCAGTGGTCAGCCCTGTCAACTTGTAGCCCAAAGGTTGATGGTTTGAGTCCCATCTCATCCTGTGCTGTTTTGTGTGGAGTTTGAATGATCTCCCTTTGTTTGTGTGGCTGTCTTCTCAGTGTTGTGGTGTCCCTCACAGTCCAAAGACATAAAGGTCAAGTGATTTGAGATGCTAAATTTTCCGTTAGTGAGTGTTTGAATGTGTTTGCCTGTGTCTGTAAGCCCTGTGATAGACTGGCCACCCGTCCAGGAAGTTTCCCTGCCTTCATCCTGAGATGGCTTGGATAGGCTCCAGCACTTCACAGTCCAAAGACATAAAGGTCAAGTGATTTGAGATGCTAAAATTTCCGTTAGTGAGTGTTTGAATGTGTTTGCCTGTGTCTGTAAGCCCTGTGATAGACTGGGCACCCGTCCAGGAAGTTTCCCTGCCTTCATCCTGAGATGGCTTGGGTAGGTTCCAGCACTTCCTCCGACCCTGTAAAGGATAAGCGGCTATAGAGGATGGGAAAATCGCTTTTTTAAATTAACACAATAGAGGCCACACCCCCTACATCTGGTACAATGTAACCATGACTATGTGTTCTTGTCTTTTGATTAGTAGGTGATCTCATCATATGTGGAACTCAGCTTTAATTTCAGATTTAACCATAATTCTAAACTCATCTTTAGCTCTTAAACCAATCTTTGACATGTTATTGAGATAATACTTTTAAATTGTAAAGGAGACAGTCCAAAGACATAAAGGTCAAGGGATTTGAGTTGCTAAAATTTCTTTTAGTGAGTGTTTGAATGAGTTTGCCTGTGTGTGTAAGCCCTGTGATAGACTGGCCACCCGTCCAGGAAGTTACCCTGCCTTCAACCTGAGATGGCTTGTATAGGCTCCAGCACTTCACAGTCCAAAGATATAAAGGTCAAGTGACTTGAGATGCTAAAATTTCCTTTAGAGGGTGTTTGAATGTGTTTGCCTTTGTGTGTAAGCCCTTTGATAGACTGGCCACCCGTCCAGGAAGTTTCCCTGCCTTCATCCTGAGATGGCTTGGATAGGCTCCAGCACTTCCTCCGACCCTGTAAGGGATAAGCGGCTATAGAGGATGGGAAAATCGCTTTTTTAAATTAACACAATAGAGGCCACACCCCCTACATCTGGTACATTGTAACCATGAGCATGTGTCCTTGTCTTTTGATTAGTATGTGATCTCATCATATGTGGAACTCATCTTTAACTTCAGATTTAACCATAGTTCTAAACTCATCTTTAGCTCTTAAACCAACCTTTGACCTATTGTTGAGATAATACTTTTCCATGGTAAAGGAGATAGTGCTAAAAGAACTGCTATCATTATCCAGCAATGTACCTGTGGCTTTTTCTACAGGCATTGGATTTTCAATGTCCAAAGATGTGTTCTCAGTCTGTTACCACCTAGTAGGCACTTGGCTCGGTGATTTCTTTTCAGTGTTCAAGATTTTTTGTGATATTTTCTGTTGTGCAATTATTGGTTTAAAACATTTAATTGCTCTGCTTCCAATTTGTTTAGAAACAGTTATAAAATCGACTCAAAGACTCTCTCGTATTTTTGCTTGCACCACATTGGGATTCTTGTTACTGACCAGATGGGTCCAGCGCCAGGGTGTTCATGGCATCAATCTGCTTACTGTAGTATCTTTTCATAAAATGAGCAAAATAGAGACCACGCCCACTGCCACTGATGGTCTGTGCCCTATTACATCATCAAGTGTATCTACCCCTTTTTGGTACGTAGATGTTTTCACACATAATGTCTAAATGCATCATTTGTAAGTATTAACTCTTTCAGTTACCTTATCCCTAAACTGAGTGACCTATTACATCAATCATTGTCAAGCCCTAGGTAAAATAGCCCAAAGATTTCTGTATTCAAAGTGGCAAGGTTACTTCCTGGTCCTTACCACCTTGCTGAGAGCTTGCTGAGACAAGAGGGCTACATATACCTTGAGCGGCACATCACATTTGTGCTTGCTAAGGCAGCACATATACTAAAATTGGATCGATACAGAGAAGATTAGCATGGCCCCTGCGAAAGGATGACACGCAAATCCGTGAAGCGCTCCATATATTTTCATTTAGGTCCATCCGTACAAGCAATAATGTCCTCCTCAAAGTCTTCAGGTACATCTCCTGATAGGTCTTCCCAGTGATCATGACCATTAACAAGTTTTTACACCCCCTTGCACCAACAGTAAAACAAAGGATTTTACACAGCATGTTATCCATTTTCGAAGAGCTTGGGTTTTTCAATTTGCTGTTATACTGTGATTGGAAGAAATTGATGCATTTCTGTTCACTTCTTGGACTTACTGAAGCTATGATCTAGTGTGCCTCATAGTCATTGTTGTATCTCATTTCTCTCCTACTTAAAAATGCCTTTGATCACTGAAATCAACAATTGTGGCCATCCCCAGTTCCTGTACATTACTTTTCTTTGCTCGGCTATCCAATTTTCCGAGTGGCTCAGTGGTCAGCCCTGTCAACTTGTAGCCCAAAGGTTGATGGTTTGAGTCCCATCTCATCCTGTGCTGTTTTGTGTGGAGTTTGAATGATCTCCCTTTGTTTGTGTGGCTGTCTTCTCAGTGTTGTGGTGTCCCTCACAGTCCAAAGACATAAAGGTCAAGTGATTTGAGATGCTAAATTTTCCGTTAGTGAGTGTTTGAATGTGTTTGCCTGTGTCTGTAAGCCCTGTGATAGACTGGCCACCCGTCCAGGAAGTTTCCCTGCCTTCATCCTGAGATGGCTTGGATAGGCTCCAGCACTTCACAGTCCAAAGACATAAAGGTCAAGTGATTTGAGATGCTAAAATTTCCGTTAGTGAGTGTTTGAATGTGTTTGCCTGTGTCTGTAAGCCCTGTGATAGACTGGGCACCCGTCCAGGAAGTTTCCCTGCCTTCATCCTGAGATGGCTTGGGTAGGTTCCAGCACTTCCTCCGACCCTGTAAAGGATAAGCGGCTATAGAGGATGGGAAAATCGCTTTTTTAAATTAACACAATAGAGGCCACACCCCCTACATCTGGTACAATGTAACCATGACTATGTGTTCTTGTCTTTTGATTAGTAGGTGATCTCATCATATGTGGAACTCAGCTTTAATTTCAGATTTAACCATAATTCTAAACTCATCTTTAGCTCTTAAACCAACCTTTAACATGTTATTGAGATAATACTTTTAAATTGTAAAGGAGACAGTCCAAAGACATAAAGGTCAAGTGATTTGAGATGCTAAAATTTCTTTTAGTGAGTGTTTGAAAGTGTTTGCCTGTGTGTGTAAGCCCTGTGATAGACTGGCCACCCGTCCAGGAAGTTACCCTGCCTTCAACCTGAGATGGCTTGAATAGGCTCCAGCACTTCACAGTCCAAAGATATAAAGGTCAAGTGACTTGAGATGCTAAAATTTCCTTTAGTGAGTGTTTGAATGTGTTTGCCTGTGTGTGTAAGCCCTTTGATAGACTGCGCACCCGTCCAGGAAGTTTCCCTGCCTTCATCCTGAGATGGCTTGGATAGGCTCCAGCACTTCCTCCGACCCTGTAAGGGATAATTGGCTATAGAGGATGGGAAAATCGCTTTTTTAAATTAACACAATAGAGGCCACACCCCCTACATCTGGTACATTGTAACCATGAGCATGTGTCCTTGTCTTTTGATTAGTATGTGATCTCATCATATGTGGAACTCATCTTTAACTTCAGATTTAACCATAGTTCTAAACTCATCTTTAGCTCTTAAACCAACCTTTGACCTATTGTTGAGATAATACTTTTCCATGGTAAAGGAGATAGTGCTAAAAGAACTGCTATCATTATCCAGCAATGTACCTGTGGCTTTTTCTACAGGCATTGGATTTTCAATGTCCAAAGATGTGTTCTCAGTCTGTTACCACCTAGTAGGCACTTGGCTCGGTGATTTCTTTTCAGTGTTCAAGATTTTTTGTGATATTTTCTGTTGTGCAATTATTGGTTTAAAACATTTAATTGCTCTGCTTCCAATTTGTTTAGAAACAGTTATAAAATCGACTCAAAGACTCTCTCGTATTTTTGCTTGCACCACATTGGGATTCTTGTTACTGACCAGATGGGTCCAGCGCCAGGGTGTTCATGGCATCAATCTGCTTACTGTAGTATCTTTTCATAAAATGAGCAAAATAGAGACCACGCCCACTGCCACTGATGGTCTGTGCCCTATTACATCATCAAGTGTATCTACCCCTTTTTGGTACGTAGATGTTTTCACACATAATGTCTAAATGCATCATTTGTAAGTATTAACGCTTTCAGTTACCTTATCCCTAAACTGAGTGACCTATTACATCAATCATTGTCAAGCCCTAGGTAAAATAGCCCAAAGATTTCTGTATTCAAAGTGGCAAGGTTACTTCCTGGCCCTTACCACCTTGCTGAGAGCTTGCTGAGACAAGAGGACTACATATACCTTGAGCGGCTCTTCACACTTGTGCTTGCTAAGGCAGCACATATACTAAAATTGGATCGATACAGAGAAGATTAGCATGACCCTTTGATCTAGTGTGCCTCGTAGTCTTTGTTGTATCTCATTCCTCTCCTACTTAAAAATGCCTTTGATCACTGAAATCAACAATTCTGGCCAGTTCCTGTACATTACTTTTCTTTGCTCTGCTATCCAATTTTCCAAGTGGCTCAGTGGTCAGCCCTGTCAACTTGTAGCCCAAAGGTTGATGGTTTGAGTCCCATCTCATCCTGTGCTGTTTTGTGTGGAGTTTGAATGATCTCCCTTTGTTTGTGTGGCTATCTTCTCAGTGTTGTGGTGTCCCTCACAGTCCAAAGACATAAAGGTCAAGTGATTTGAGATGCTAAATTTTCCTTTAGTGAGTGTTTGAATGTGTTTGCCTTTGTCTGTAAGCCCTGTGAAAGACTGGCCACCCGTCCAGGAAGTTACCCTACCTTCATCCTGAGATGGCTTGGATAGGCTCCAGCACTTCACAGTCCAAAGATATAAAGGTCAAGTGATTTGAGATGCTAAATTTTCCTTTAGTGAGTGTTTGAATGTGTTTGCCTGTGTCTGTAAGCCCTGTGATAGACTGGCCACCCGTCCAGGAAGTTTCCCTGCCTTCATCCTGAGATGGCTTGGATAGGCTCCAGCACTTCACAGTCCAAAGACATAAAGGTCAAGTGATTTGAGATGCTAAAATTTCCTTTAGTGAGTGTTTGAATGTGTTTGCCTGTATGTGTAAGCCCTTTGATAGACTGGACACCCGTCCAGGAAGTATCCCTGCCTTCATCCTGAGATGGCTTAGATAGGCTCCAGCACTTCCTCCTAACCTGTAAAGGATAAGCGGCTATAGAGGATGGGAAAATCGCCTTTTTAAATTAACACTATAGAGGCCACACCCCCTACATCTGGTACATTGTAACCATGACTATGTGTTCTTGTCTTTTGATTAGTAGGTGATCTCATCATATGTGGAACTCAGCTTTAATTTCAGATTTAACCATAATTCTAAACTCATCTTTAGCTCTTAAACCAATCTTTGACATGTTATTGAGATAATACTTTTAAATTGTAAAGGAGACAGTCCAAAGACATAAAGATCAAGGGATTTGAGATGCTAAAATTTCTTTTAGTGAGTGTTTGAATGTGTTTGCCTGTGTGTGTAAGCCCTGTGATAGACTGGCCACCCGTCCAGGAAGTTACCCTGCCTTCAACCTGAGATGGCTTGAATAGGCTCCAGCACTTCACAGTCCAAAGATATAAAGGTCAAGTGACTTGAGATGCTAAAATTTCCTTTAGTGAGTGTTTGAATGTGTTTGCCTGTGTGTGTAAGCCCTTTGATAGACTGCGCACCCGTCCAGGAAGTTTCCCTGCCTTCATCCTGAGATGGCTTGGATAGGCTCCAGCACTTCCTCCTAACCTGTAAAGGATAAGCGGCTATAGAGGATGGAAAAATCGCCTTTTTAAATTAACACTATAGAGGCCACACCCCCTACATCTGGTACATTGTAACCATGAGTTTGTGTCCTTCTCTTTTGATTAGTAGGTGATCTCATCATATGTGGAACTCATCTTTAACATCCGATTTAACCATAATTCTAAACTCATCTTTAGCTCTTAAACCAACCTTTGATATATTATTGAGGTAGTACTTTTCCATTGTAAAGGAGGCAGTCCAAAGGCATAAAAATCAAGTGATTTGAGATGCGAAAATTTCCTTTAGTGAGTGTTTGAATGTGTTTGCCTGTGTGTGTAAGCCCTTTGATAGACTGCGCACCCGTCCAGGAAGCTTCCCTGCCTTCATCCTGAGATGGCTTGGATAGGCTCCAGCACTTCCTCCGACCCTGTAAAGGATAAGCGGCTATAGAGAATGGGAAAATCGCTTTTTTAAATTAACACAATAGAGGCCACACCCCCTACATCTGGTACATTGTAACCATTAGCATGTGTCCTTGTCTTTTGATTAGTAGGTGATCTCATCATATGTGGAACTCATCTTTAACTTCAGATTTAACCATAATTCTAAACTCATCTTTAGATCTTAAACCAACCTTTGATCTATTGTTGAGATAATACTTTTCCATGGTAAAGGAGATAGTGCTAAAAGAACTGCTATCATTATCCAGCAATGTACATGTGGCTTTTTCTACAGGCATTGGATTTTCAATGTCCAAAGATGTGTCCTCAGTCTGTTACCACCTAGTAGGCACTTGGCTCAGTGATTTCTTTTCAGTGTTCAAGATATTTTGTGATATTTTCTGTTGTGCAATTATTGGTTTAAAACATTTAATTGCTCTGCTTCCAATTTGTTTAGAAACAGTTATAAAATCGACTCAAAGACTCTCTCGTATTTTTGCTTGCACCGCATTGGGATTCTTGTTACTGACCAGATGGGTCCAGCGCCAGAGTGTTCATGGCATCAATCTGCTTACTGTAGTATCTTTTCATAAAATGAGCAAAATAGAGACCACGCCCACTGCCACTGATGGTCTGTGCCCTATTACATCATCAAGTGTATCTACCCCTTTTTGGTACGTAGATGTTTTCACACATAATGTCTAAATGCATCATTTGTAAGTATTAACGCTTTCAGTTACCTTATCCCTAAACTGAGTGACCTATTACATCAATCATTGTCAAGCCCTAGGTAAAATAGCCCAAAGATTTCTGTAGCGCACTGTATTCAAAGTGGCAAGGTTACTTCCTGGTCCTTACCACCTTGCTGAGAGCTTGCTGAGACAAGAGGGCTACATATACCTTGAGCGGCACATCATGTTTGTGCTTGCTAAGGCAGCACATATACTAAAATTGGATCGATACAGAGAAGATTAGCATGGCCCCTGCGAAAGGATGACACGCAAATCCGTGAAGCACTCCATATATTTTCATTTAGGTCCATCCGTACAAGCAATAATGTCCTCCTCATAGTCTTTGTTGTATCTCATTCCTCTCCTACTTAAAAATGCCTTTGATCACTGAAATCAACAATTGTGGCCATCCCCAGTTCCTGTACATTACTTTTCTTTGCTCGGCTATCCAATTTTCCGAGTGGCTCAGTGGTCAGCCCTGTCAACTTGTAGCCCAAAGGTTGATGGTTTGAGTTCCATCTCATCCTGTGCTGTTTTGTGTGGAGTTTGAATGATCTCCCTTTGTTTGTGTGGCTGTCTTCTCAGTGTTGTGGTGTCCCTCACAGTCCAAAGACATAAAGGTCAAGTGATTTGAGATGCTAAATTTTCCGTTAGTGAGTGTTTGAATGTGTTTGCCTGTGTCTGTAAGCCCTGTGATAGACTGGCCACCCGTCCAGGAAGTTTCCCTGCCTTCATCCTGAGATGGCTTGGATAGGCTCCAGCACTTCACAGTCCAAAGACATAAAGGTCAAGTGATTTGAGATGCTAAAATTTCCTTTAGTGAGTGTTTGAATGTGTTTGCCTGTGTGTGTAAGCCCTTTGATAGACTGGGCACCCATCCAGGAAGTTTCCCTGCCTTCATCCTGAGATGGCTTGGATAGGTTCCAGCACTTCCTCCGACCCTGTAAAGGATAAGCGGCTATAGAGGATGGGAAAATCGCTTTTTTAAATTAACACAATAGAGGCCACACCCCCTACATCTGGTACAATGTAACCATGACTATGTGTTCTTGTCTTTTGATTAGTAGGTGATCTCATCATATGTGGAATTCAGCTTTAATTTCAGTTTTAACCATAATTTTAAACTCATCTTTAGCTCTTAAACCAACCTTTAACATGTTATTGAGATAATACTTTTAAATTGTAAAGGAGACAGTCCAAAGACATAAAGGTCAAGTGATTTGAGATGCTAAAATTTCTTTTAGTGAGTGTTTGAAAGTGTTTGCCTGTGTGTGTAAGCCCTGTGATAGACTGGCCACCTGTCCAGGAAGTTACCCTGCCTTCAACCTGAGATGGCTTGAATAGGCTCCAGCACTTCACAGTCCAAAGATATAAAGGTCAAGTGACTTGAGATGCTAAAATTTCCTTTAGTGAGTGTTTGAATGTGTTTGCCTGTGTGTGTAAGCCCTTTGATAGACTGCGCACCCGTCCAGGAAGTTTCCCTGCCTTCATCCTGAGATGGCTTGGATAGGCTCAAGCACTTCCTCCGACCCTGTCAGGGATAAGCGGCTATAGAGGATGGGAAAATCGCTTTTTTAAATTAACACAATAGAGGCCACACCCCCTACATCTGGTACATTGTAACCATGACTATGTGTCCTTGTCTTTTGATTAGTAGGTGATCTCATCATATGTGGAACTCATCTTTAACGTCTGATTTAACCATAATTCTAAACTCATCTTTAGCTCTTAAACCAATCTTTGACATACACTATATTGCCAAAAGTATTCGCTCACCCATCCAAATAATTGAATTCAGATGTTCCAATCACTTCCATGGCCACAGGTGTATAAAATGAAGCACCTAGGCATGCAGACTGCTTCTAAAAACATTTGTGAAAGAATGGGCCGCTCTCAGGAACTCAGTGAATTCCAGCGTGGTACTGTGTTAGGATGCCACCTGTGCAACAAGTAAAGTCGTGAAATTTCCTCGCTACTAAATATTCCACAGTCAACTGTCAGTGGTATTATAACAAAGTGGAAGTGATTGGGAATGACAGCAACTCAGCCACGAAGTGGTAGGCCACGTAAAATGACAGAGCGGGGTCAGCGGATGCTGAGGCGCATAGTGCGTAGAGGACGCCAACTTTCTGCAGAGTCAATCGCTACAGACCTCGAAAGTTCATGTGGCCTTCAGATTAGCTCAAGAACAGTGCGTAGAGAGCTTCATGGAATAGGTTTCCATGGCCGAGCAGCTGCATCCAAGCCATACATCACCAAGTGCAATGCAAAGCATTGGATTCAGTGGTGTAAAGCACGCCACCACTGGACTCTAGAGCAGTGGAGATGCGTTCTCTGGAGTGCCGAATCACGCTTCTCCATCTGGCAATCTGATGGACGAGTCTGGGTTTGGCGGTTGCCAGGAGAACGGTACTTGTCTGACTGTACTGTGCCAACTGTGAAGTTTGGTGGAGGGGGGATTATGGTGTGGGGTTGTTTTTCAGGAGCTGGGCTTGGCCCCTTAGTTCCAGTGAAAGGAACTTTGAATGCTTCAGCATACCAAGAGATTTTGGACAATTCCATGCTCCCAACTTTGTGGGAACAGTTTGGGGATGGCCCCTTCCTGTTCCAACATGACTGCGCACCAGTGCACAAAGCAAGGTCCATAAAGACATGGACGAGCGAGTTTGGTGTGGAAGAACTTGACTGGCCTGCACAGAGTCCTGACCTCAACCCGATAGAGCACCTTTGGGATGAATTAGAGTGAAGACTGTGAGCCAGGCCTTCTCGTCCAACATCAGTGTCTGACCTCACAAATGCGCTTCTGGAAGAATGGTCAAAAATTCCCATAAACACACTCCTAAACCTTGTGGAAAGCCTTCCCAGAAGAGTTGAAGCTGTTATAGCTGCAAAGGGTGGCCCGACGTCATATTAAACCCTATGGATTAAGAATGGGATGTCACTTAAGTTCATATGTGTCTAAAGGCAGATGAGCGAATACTTTTGGCAATATAGTGTATTATTGAGATAGTACTTTTCCATTGTAAAGGAGACAGTCCAAAGACATAAAGGTCAAGTGATTTGAGATGCTAAAATTTCCTTTAGTGAGTGTTTGAATGTGTTTGCCTGTGTCTGTAAGCCCTTTGATAGACTGGACACCCGTCCAGGAAGTTTCCCTGCCTTCATCCTGAGATGGCTTAGATAGGCTCCAGCACTTCCTCCTAACCTGTAAAGGATAAGCGGCTATAGAGGATGGGAAAATCGCTTTTTTAAATTAACACTATAGAGGCCACACCCCCTACATCTGATACATTGTAACCATGACTATGTGTCCTTGTCTTTTGATTAGTAGGTGATCTCATCATATGTGGAACTCATTTTTAACATCTGATTTAACCATAATTCTAAACTCATCTTTACCTCTTAAACCAATCTTTGACATATTGTTGAGATAGTACTTTTCCATTGTAAAGGAGACAGTCCAAAGATGTAAAGGTCAAGGGATTTGAGATGCTAAAATTTCTTTTAGTGAGTGTTTGAATGTGTTTGCCTGTGTGTGTAAGCCCTGTGATAGACTGGCCACCCGTCCAGGAAGTAACCCTGCCTTCAACCTGAGATGGCTTGAATAGGCTCCAGCACTTCACAGTCCAAAGATATAAAGGTCAAGTGACTTGAGATGCTAAAATTTCCTTTAGTGAGTGTTTGAATGTGTTTGCCTGTGTGTGTAAGCCCTTTGATAGACTGCGCACCCGTCCAGGAAGTTTCCCTGCCTTCATCCTGAGATGGCTTGGATAGGCTCCAGCACTTCCTCCGACCCTGTAAGGGATAAGCGGCTATAGAGGATGGGAAAATCGCTTTTTTAAATTAACACAATAGAGGCCACACCCCCTACATCTGGTACATTGTAACCATGAGAATGTGTCCTTGTCTTTTGATTAGTATGTGATCTCATCATATGTGGAACTCATCTTTAACTTCAGATTTAACCATAATTCTAAACTCATCTTTAGCTCTTAAACCAACCTTTGACCTATTGTTGAGATAATACTTTTCCATGGTAAAGGAGATAGTGCTAAAAGAACTGCTATCATTATCCAGCAATGTACCTGTGGCTTTTTCTACAGGCATTGGATTTTCAATGTCCAAAGATGTGTTCTCAGTTTGTTACCACCTAGTAGGCACTTGGCTCGGTGATTTCTTTTCAGTGTTCAAGATTTTTTGTGATATTTTCTGTTGTGCAATTATTGGTTTAAAATATTTAATTGCTCTGCTTCCAATTTGTTTAGAAACAGTTATAAAATCGACTCAAAGACTCTCTCGTATTTTTGCTTGCACCACATTGGGATTCTTGTTACTGACCAGATGGGTCCAGCGCCAGGGTGTTCATGGCATCAATCTGCTTACTGTAGTATCTTTTCATAAAATGAGCAAAATAGAGACCACGCCCACTGCCACTGATGGTCTGTGCCCTATTACATCATCAAGTGTATCTACCCCTTTTTGGTACGTAGATGTTTTCACACATAATGCCTAAATGCATCATTTGTAAGTATTAACGCTTTCAGTTACCTTATCCCTAAACTGAGTGACCTATTACATCAATCATTGTCAAGCCCTAGGTAAAATAGCCCAAAGATTTCTGTAGCGCACTGTATTCAAAGTGGCAAGGTTACTTCCTGGTCCTTACCACCTTGCTGAGAGCTTGCTGAGACAAGAGGGCTACATATACCTTGAGCGGCACATCACATTTGTGCTTGCTAAGGCAGCACATATACTAAAATTGGATCGATACAGAGAAGATTAGCATGGCCCCTGCGAAAGGATGACACGCAAATCCGTGAAGCGCTCCATATATTTTCATTTAGGTCCATCCGTACAAGCAATAATGTCCTCCTCAAAGTCTTCAGGTACATCTCCTGATAGGTCTTCCCAGTGATCATGACCATTAACAAGTTTTTACACCCCCTTGCACCAACAGTAAAACAAAGGATTTTACACAGCATGTTATCCATTTTCGAAGAGCTTGGGTTTTTCAATTTGCTGTTATACTGTGATTGGAAGAAATTGATGCATTTCTGTTCACTTCTTGGACTTACTGAAGCTATGATCTAGTGTGTTGTATCTCATTTCTCTCCTACTTAAAAATGCCTTTGATCACTGAAATCAACAATTGTGGCCATCCCCAGTTCCTGTACATTACTTTTCTTTGCTCGGCTATCCAATTTTCCGAGTGGCTCAGTGGTCAGCCCTGTCAACTTGTCGCCCAAAAGTTGATGGTTTGAGTCCCATCTCATCCTGTGCTGTTTTGTGTGGAGTTTGAATGATCTCCCTTTGTTTGTGTGGCTGTCTTCTCAGTGTTGTGGTGTCCCTCACAGTCCAAAGACATAAAGGTCAAGTGATTTGAGATGCTAAATTTTCCGTTAGTGAGTGTTTGAATGTGTTTGCCTGTGTCTGTAAGCCCTGTGATAGACTGGCCACCCGTCCAGGAAGTTTCCCTGCCTTCATCCTGAGATGGCTTGGATAGGCTCCAGCACTTCACAGTCCAAAGACATAAAGGTCAAGTGATTTGAGATGCTAAAATTTCCGTTAGTGAGTGTTTGAATGTGTTTGCCTGTGGATGTAAGCCCTGTGATAGACTGGGCACCCGTCCAGGAAGTTTCCCTGCCTTCATCCTGAGATGGCTTGGGTAGGTTCCAGCACTTCCTCCGACCCTGTAAAGGATAAGCGGCTATAGAGGATGGGAAAATCGCTTTTTTAAATTAACACAATAGAGGCCACACCCCCTACATCTGGTACAATGTAACCATGACTATGTGTTCTTGTCTTTTGATTAGTAGGTGATCTCATCATATGTGGAACTCAGCTTTAATTTCAGATTTAACCATAATTCTAAACTCATCTTTAGCTCTTAAACCAACCTTTAACATGTTATTGAGATAATACTTTTAAATTGTAAAGGAGACAGTCCAAAGACATAAAGGTCAAGGGATTTGAGATGATAAAATTTCTTTTAGTGAGTGTTTGAATGAGTTTGCCTGTGTGTGTAAGCCCTTTGATAGACTGCACACCCGTCCAGGAAGTTTCCCTGCCTTCATCCTGAGATGGCTTGGATAGGCTCCAGCACTTCCTCCGACCCTGTAAGGGATAAGCGGCTATAGAGGATGGGAAAATCGCTTTTTTAAATTAACACAATAGAGGCCACACCCCCTACATCTGGTACATTGTAACCATGAGCATGTGTCCTTGTCTTTTGATTAGTATGTGATCTCATCATATGTGGAACTCATCTTTAACTTCAGATTTAACCATAGTTCTAAACTCATCTTTAGCTCTTAAACCAACCTTTGACCTATTGTTGAGATAATACTTTTCCATGGTAAAGGAGATAGTGCTAAAAGAACTGCTATCATTATCCAGCAATGTACCTGTGGCTTTTTCTACAGGCATTGGATTTTCAATGTCCAAAGATGTGTTCTCAGTCTGTTACCACCTAGTAGGCACTTGGCTCGGTGATTTCTTTTCAGTGTTCAAGATTTTTTGTGATATTTTCTGTTGTGCAATTATTGGTTTAAAACATTTAATTGCTCTGCTTCCAATTTGTTTAGAAACAGTTATAAAATCGACTCAAAGACTCTCTCGTATTTTTGCTTGCACCACATTGGGATTCTTGTTACTGACCAGATGGGTCCAGCGCCAGGGTGTTCATGGCATCAATCTGCTTACTGTAGTATCTTTTCATAAAATGAGCAAAATAGAGACCACGCCCACTGCCACTGATGGTCTGTGCCCTATTACATCATCAAGTGTATCTACCCCTTTTTGGTACGTAGATGTTTTCACACATAATGTCTAAATGCATCATTTGTAAGTATTAACGCTTTCAGTTACCTTATCCCTAAACTGAGTGACCTATTACATCAATCATTGTCAAGCCCTAGGTAAAATAGCCCAAAGATTTCTGTAGCGCACTGTATTCAAAGTGGCAAGGTTACTTCCTGGTCCTTACCACCTTGCTGAGAGCTTGCTGAGACAAGAGGGCTACATATACCTTGAGCGGCACATCACATTTGTGCTTGCTAAGGCAGCACATATACTAAAATTGGATCGATACAGAGAAGATTAGCATGGCCCCTGCGAAAGGATGACACGCAAATCCGTGAAGCGCTCCATATATTTTCATTTAGGTCCATCCGTACAAGCAATAATGTCCTCCTCAAAGTCTTCAGGTACATCTCCTGATAGGTCTTCCCAGTGATCATGACCATTAACAAGTTTTTACACCCCCTTGCACCAACAGTAAAACAAAGGATTTTACACAGCATGTTATCCATTTTCGAAGAGCTTGGGTTTTTCAATTTGCTGTTATACTGTGATTGGAAGAAATTGATGCATTTCTGTTCACTTCTTGGACTTACTGAAGCTATGATCTAGTGTGCCTCATAGTCTTTGTTGTATCTCATTCCTCTCCTACTTAAAAATGCCTTTGATCACTGAAATCAACAATTGTGGCCATCCCCAGTTCCTGTACATTACTTTTCTTTGCTCGGCTATCCAATTTTCCGAGTGGCTCAGTGGTCAGCCCTGTCAACTTGTCGCCCAAAAGTTGATGGTTTGAGTCCCATCTCATCCTGTGCTGTTTTGTGTGGAGTTTGAATGATCTCCCTTTGTTTGTGTGGCTGTCTTCTCAGTGTTGTGGTGTCCCTCACAGTCCAAAGACATAAAGGTCAAGTGATTTGAGATGCTAAATTTTCCGTTAGTGAGTGTTTGAATGTGTTTGCCTGTGTCTGTAAGCCCTGTGATAGACTGGCCACCCGTCCAGGAAGTTTCCCTGCCTTCATCCTGAGATGGCTTGGATAGGCTCCAGCACTTCACAGTCCAAAGACATAAAGGTCAAGTGATTTGAGATGCTAAAATTTCCGTTAGTGAGTGTTTGAATGTGTTTGCCTGTGTCTGTAAGCCCTGTGATAGACTGGGCACCCGTCCAGGAAGTTTCCCTGCCTTCATCCTGAGATGGCTTGGGTAGGTTCCAGCACTTCCTCCGACCCTGTAAAGGATAAGCGGCTATAGAGGATGGGAAAATCGCTTTTTTAAATTAACACAATAGAGGCCACACCCCCTACATCTGGTACAATGTAACCATGACTATGTGTTCTTGTCTTTTGATTAGTAGGTGATCTCATCATATGTGGAACTCAGCTTTAATTTCAGATTTAACCATAATTCTAAACTCATCTTTAGCTCTTAAACCAACCTTTAACATGTTATTGAGATAATACTTTTAAATTGTAAAGGAGACAGTCCAAAGACATAAAGGTCAAGTGATTTGAGATGCTAAAATTTCTTTTAGTGAGTGTTTGAAAGTGTTTGCCTGTGTGTGTAAGCCCTGTGATAGACTGGCCACCCGTCCAGGAAGTTACCCTGCCTTCAACCTGAGATGGCTTGAATAGGCTCCAGCACTTCACAGTCCAAAGATATAAAGGTCAAGTGACTTGAGATGCTAAAATTTCCTTTAGTGAGTGTTTGAATGTGTTTGCCTGTGTCCAGGAAGTTTCCCTGCCTTCATCCTGAGATGGCTTAGATAGGCTCCAGCACTTCCTCCTAACCTGTAAAGGATAAGCGGCTATAGAGGATGGGAAAATCGCCTTTTTAAATTAACACTATAGAGGCCACACCCCCTACATCTGATACATTGTAACCATGACTATGTGTTCTTGTCTTTTGATTAGTATGTGATCTCATCATATGTGGAACTCAGCTTTAATTTCAGATTTAACCATAATTCTAAACTCATCTTTAGCTCTTAAACCAATCTTTGACATGTTATTGATATAATACTTTTAAATTGTAAAGGAGACAGTCCAAAGACATAAAGGTCAAGGGATTTGAGGTGATAAAATTTCTTTTAGTGAGTGTTTGAATGAGTTTGCTTGTGTGTGTAAGCCCTGTGATAGACTGACCACCCGTCCAGGAAGTTACCCTGCCTTCAACCTGAGATGGCTTGGATAGGCTCCAGCACTTCACAGTCCAAAGATATAAAGGTCAAGTGACTTGAGATGCTAAAATTTCCTTTAGTGAGTGTTTGAATGTGTTTGCCTGTGTGTGTAAGCCCTTTGATAGACTGCACACCCGTCCAGGAAGTTTCCCTGCCTTCATCCTGAGATGGCTTGGATAGGCTCCAGCACTTCCTCCGACCCTGTAAGGGATAAGCGGCTATAGAGGATGGGAAAATCGCTTTTTTAAATGAACACAATAGAGGCCACACCCCCTACATCTGGTACATTGTAACCATGAGCATGTGTCCTTGTCTTTTGATTAGTAGGTGATCTCATCATATGTGGAACTCAGCTTTAATTTCAGATTTAATCATAATTCTAAACTCATCTTTAGCTCTTAAACCAATCTTTAACATGTTATTGAGATAATACTTTTAAATTGTAAAGGAGACAGTCCAAAGACATAAAGGTCAAGAGATTTGAGATGCTAAAATTTCTTTTAGTGAGTGTTTGAATGTGTTTGCCTGTGTGTGTAAGCCCTGTGATAGACTGGCCACCCGTCCAGGAAGTTACCCTGCCTTCAACCTGAGATGGCTTGAATAGGCTCCAGCACTTCACAGTCCAAAGATATAAAGGTCAAGTGACTTGAGATGCTAAAATTTCCTTTAGTGAGTGTTTGAATGTGTTTGCCTGTGTGTGTAAGCCCTTTGATAGACTGCGCACCCGTCCAGGAAGTTTCCCTGCCTTCATCCTGAGATGGCTTGGATAGGCTCCAGCACTTCCTCCTAACCTGTAAAGGATAAGCGGCTATAGAGGATGGGAAAATCGCCTTTTTAAATTAACACTATAGAGGCCACACCCCCTACATCTGGTACATTGTAACCATGAGTTTGTGTCCTTCTCTTTTGATTAGTAGGTGATCTCATCATATGTGGAACTCATCTTTAACATCCGATTTAACCATAATTCTAAACTCATCTTTAGCTCTTAAACCAACCTTTGACATATTATTGAGGTAGTACTTTTCCATTGTAAAGGAGGCAGTCCAAAGGCATAAAGGTCAAGTGATTTGAGATGCTAAAATTTCCTTTAGTGAGTGTTTGAATGTGTTTGCCTGTGTGTGTAAGCCCTTTGATAGACTGCACACCCGTCCAGGAAGTTTCCCTGCCTTCATCCTGAGATGGCTTGGATAGGCTCCAGCACTTCACAGTCCAAAGACATAAAGGTCAAGTGATTTGAGATGCTAAAATTTCCTTTAGTGAGTGTTTGAATGTGTTTGCCTGTGTGTGTAAGCCCTTTGATAGACTGGGCACCCTTCCAGGAAGTTTCCCTGCCTTCATCCTGAGATGTCTTGGATAGGTTCCAGCACTTCCTTCGACCCTGTAAAGGATAAGCGGCTATAGAGGATGGGAAAATCGCTTTTTTAAATTAACACAATAGAGGCCACACCCCCTACATCTGGTACAATGTAACCATGACTATGTGTTCTTGTCTTTTGATTAGTAGGTGATCTCATCATATGTGGAACTCAGCTTTAATTTCAGATTTAATCATAATTCTAAACTCATCTTTAGCTCTTAAACCAATCTTTAACATGTTATTGAGATAATACTTTTAAATTGTAAAGGAGACAGTCCAAAGACATAAAGGTCAAGAGATTTGAGATGCTAAAATTTCTTTTAGTGAGTGTTTGAATGTGTTTGCCTGTGTGTGTAAGCCCTGTGATAGACTGGCCACCCGTCCAGGAAGTTACCCTGCCTTCAACCTGAGATGGCTTGAATTGGCTCCAGCACTTCACAGTCCAAAGATATAAAGGTCAAGTGACTTGAGATGCTAAAATTTCCTTTAGTGAGTGTTTGAATGTGTTTGCCTGTGTGTGTAAGCCCTTTGATAGACTGCGCACCCGTCCAGGAAGTTTCCCTGCCTTCATCCTGAGATGGCTTGGATAGGCTCCAGCACTTCCTCCTAACCTGTAAAGGATAAGCGGCTATAGAGGATGGGAAAATCGCCTTTTTAAATTAACACTATAGAGGCCACACCCCCTACATCTGGTACATTGTAACCATGAGTTTGTGTCCTTCTCTTTTGATTAGTAGGTGATCTCATCATATGTGGAACTCATCTTTAACATCCGATTTAACCATAATTCTAAACTCATCTTTAGCTCTTAAACCAACCTTTGACATATTATTGAGGTAGTACTTTTCCATTGTAAAGGAGGCAGTCCAAAGGCATAAAGGTCAAGTGATTTGAGATGCGAAAATTTCCTTTAGTGAGTGTTTGAATGTGTTTGCCTGTGTCTGTAAGCCCTGTGATAGACTGGCCACCCGTCCCGGAAGTTTCCCTGCCTTCATCCTGAGATGGCTTGGATAGGCTCCAGCACTTCACAGTCCAAAGACATAAAGGTCAAGTGATTTGAGTGCTAAAATTTCCGTTAGTGAGTGTTTGAATGTGTTTGCCTGTGTCTGTAAGCCCTGTGATAGACTGGGCACCCGTCCAGGAAGTTTCCCTGCCTTCATCCTGAGATGGCTTGGGTAGGTTCCAGCACTTCCTCCGACCCTGTAAAGGATAAGCGGCTATAGAGGATGGGAAAATCGCTTTTTTAAATTAACACAATAGAGGCCACACCCCCTACATCTGGTACAATGTAACCATGACTATGTGTTCTTGTCTTTTGATTAGTAGGTGATCTCATCATATGTGGAACTCAGCTTTAATTTCAGTTTTAACCATAATTTTAAACTCATCTTTAGCTCTTAAACCAACCTTTAACATGTTATTGAGATAATACTTTTAAATTGTAAAGGAGACAGTCCAAAGACATAAAGGTCAAGTGATTTTAGATGCTAAAATTTCTTTTAGTGAGTGTTTGAAAGTGTTTGCCTGTGTGTGTAAGCCCTGTGATAGACTGGCCACCCGTCCAAGAAGTTACCCTGCCTTCAACCTGAGATGGCTTGAATAGGCTCCAGCACTTCACAGTCCAAAGATATAAAGGTCAAGTCACTTGAGATGCTAAAATTTCCTTTAGTGAGTGTTTGAATGTGTTTGCCTGTGTCCAGGAAGTTTCCCTGCCTTCAACCTGAGATGGCTTGAATAGGCTCCAGCACTTCACAGTCCAAAGATATAAAGGTCAAGTGACATGAGATGCTAAAATTTCCTTTAGAGGGTGTTTGAATGTGTTTGCCTTTGTGTGTAAGCCCTTTGATAGACTGCACACCCGTCCAGGAAGTTTCCCTGCCTTCATCCTGAGATGGCTTGGATAGGCTCCAGCACTTCCTCCGACCCTGTAAGGGATAAGCGGCTATAGAGGATGGGAAAATCGCTTTTTTAAATGAACACAATAGAGGCCACACCCCCTACATCTGGTACATTGTAACCATGAGCATGTGTCCTTGTCTTTTGATTAGTATGTGATCTCATCATATTTGGAACTCATCTTTAACTTCAGATTTAACCATAGTTCTAAACTCATCTTTAGCTCTTAAACCAACCTTTGACCTATTGTTGAGATAATACTTTTCCATGGTAAAGGAAATAGTGCTAAAAGAACTGCTATCATTATCCAGCAATGTACCTGTGGCTTTTTCTACAGGCATTGGATTTTCAATGTCCAAAGATGTGTTCTCAGTCTGTTACCACCTAGTAGGCACTTGGCTTGGTGATTTCTTTTCAGTGTTCAAGATTTTTTGTGATATTTTCTGTTGTGCAATTATTGGTTTAAAACATTTAATTGCTCTGCTTCCAATTTGTTTAGAAACAGTTATAAAATCGACTCAAAGACTCTCTCGTATTTTTGCTTGCACCACATTGGGATTCTTGTTACTGACCAGATGGGTCCAGCGCCAGGGTGTTCATGGCATCAATCTGCTTACTGTAGTATCTTTTCATAAAATGAGCAAAATAGAGACCACGCCCACTGCCACTGATGGTCTGTGCCCTATTACATCATCAAGTGTATCTACCCCTTTTTGGTACGTAGATGTTTTCACACATAATGTCTAAATGCATCATTTGTAAGTATTAACTCTTTCAGTTACCTTATCCCTAAACTGAGTGACCTATTACATCAATCATTGTCAAGCCCTAGGTAAAATAGCCCAAAGATTTCTGTAGCCACTGATTCAAAGTGGCAAGGTTACTTCCTGGTCCTTACCACCTTGCTGAGAGCTTGCTGAGACAAGAGGGCTACATATACCTTGAGCGGCACATCACATTTGTGCTTGCTAAGGCAGCACATATACTAAAATTGGATCGATACAGAGAAGATTAGCATGGCCCCTGCGAAAGGATGACACGCAAATCCGTGAAGCGCTCCATATATTTTCATTTAGGTCCATCCGTACAAGCAATAATGTCCTCCTCAAAGTCTTCAGGTACATCTCCTGATAGGTCTTCCCAGTGATCATGACCATTAACAAGTTTTTACACCCCCTTGCACCAACAGTAAAACAAAGGATTTTACACAGCATGTTATCCATTTTCGAAGAGCTTGGGTTTTTCAATTTGCTGTTATACTGTGATTGGAAGAAATTGATGCATTTCTGTTCACTTCTTGGACTTACTGAAGCTATGATCTAGTGTGCCTCATAGTCTTTGTTGTATCTCATTCCTCTCCTACTTAAAAATGCCTTTTATCACTGAAATCAACAATTGTGGCCATCCCCAGTTCCTGTACATTACTTTTCTTTGCTCTGCTATCCAATTTTCCGAGTGGCTCAGTGGTCAGCCCTGTCAACTTGTAGCCCAAAGGTTGATGGTTTGAGTTCCATCTCATCCTGTGCTGTTTTGTGTGGAGTTTGAATGATCTCCCTTTGTTTGTGTGGCTGTCTTCTCAGTGTTGTGGTGTCCCTCACAGTCCAAAGACATAAAGGTCAAGTGATTTGAGATGCTAAATTTTCCTTTAGTGAGTGTTTGAATGTGTTTGCCTGTGTCTGTAAGCCCTGTGAAAGACTGGCCACCCGTCCAGGAAGTTACCCTACCTTCATCCTGAGATGGCTTGGATAGGCTCCAGCACTTCACAGTCCAAAGACATAAAGGTCAAGTGATTTGAGATGCTAAAATTTCCTTTAGTGAGTGTTTGAATGTGTTTGCCTGTGTCTGTAAGCCCTGTGATAGACTGGCCACCCGTCCAGGAAGTTTCCCTGCCTTCATCCTGAGATGGCTTGGATAGGCTCCAGCACTTCACAGTCCAAAGACATAAAGGTCAAGTGATTTGAGATGCTAAAATTTCTTTTAGTGAGTGTTTGAATGTGTTTGCCTGTGTGTGTAAGCCCTGTGATAGACTGGCCACCCGTCCAGGAAGTTTCCCTGCCTACATCCTGAGATGGCTTGGATAGGCTCCAGCACTTCCTCCTAACCTGTAAAGGATAAGCGGCTATAGAGGATGGGAAAATCGCTTTTTTAAATTAACACAATATAGGCCACACCCCCTACATCTGGTACATTGTAACCATGAGCATGTGTCCTTGTCTTTTGATTAGTAGGTGATCTCATCATATGTGGAACTCAGTTTTAACTTCACATTTAGCCATAATTCTAAATGCATCTTTAGTTCTTAAACCAACCTTTGACGTATTATTGAGATAATACTAGTGCTAAAATGCTAAAAGAACTGCTATCATTATCCAGCAATGTACATGTAGCTTTTTCTACAGGCATTGGATTTTCATTGTCCAAAGATGTGTCCTCAGTCTTTTACCACCTAGTAGGCACTTGGCTCAGTGATTTCTTTTCAGTGTTCAAGATTTTTTGTGATATTTTCTGTTGTGCAATTATTGGTTGTACAAATGATGCATTTAGACATTATGTGTGAAAACATCTACGTACCAAAAAGGGGTAGATACACTTGATGATGTAATAGGGCACAGACCATCAGTGGCAGTGGGCGTGGTCTCTATTTTGCTCATTTTATGAAAAGATACTACAGTAAGCAGATTGATGCCATGAACACCCTGACGCTGGACCCATCTGGTCAGTAACAAGAATCCCAATGTGGTGCAAGCAAATATACGAGAGAGTCTTTGAGTCGATTTTATAACTGTTTCTAAACAAATTGGAAGCAGAGCAATTAAATGTTTTATAAATTATTAATAAAACAATATCTTGGGTAGGCCTAGCCCACCATTGTCAATCGGCCTACGTAATTTGTTGAAATGCAATTTGGGACGTTTATCATTCCAGATAATGGTCTTCACTATGTTATCAAAGTGCTTGAAATAAGAGAGGAGGACATCTACTGGGAGAGACTGTAGCAGGTAGTTAAATTTTGGAATACAATTCATTTTAATAACATTAACCTTCCCAATCATAAGGGGCCTGGATAGCTCAGTGGTAAAATACACTGGCTACCAGCCCTGGAGCAAGCTAGTTTGAATCCTAGGGTGTGCTGAGTGACTCCAGCCAGGTCTCCTAAGCAACCAAATTGGCCCGGTCAATGGGGTAAACTCCTTATGGTCACTATAATGTAGTTCGTTCTTGGTGAGTTGAGCATGGTTGCCATGGTGGATGGCATGAAGCCTCCACACACACTATGTCTCTGTGGCAACACATTCAACAAGCCACATGATAAGATGTGCAGGTTGACAGTCTCAGATGCAGATGCAACTGGGATTTGTCCTCCACCACCCAGACTGAGGTGAATCACTACATGACCACAAGGACTTAAAAGCACATTGGGATTTGGGCATTCCAAATTGGGAGAAAAAAAAAAAACCTTCCCAATCATAGATAAATGTAATGAAGCCCACCTACCCACATTGCTCAAAAACCTTTTTATTAAAGTGTCAAAATTAACTCTAACTAAATCACACAAATTTGCTGGGAATGAAATGCCCAAATACATGATGCCCTGTTTGGGCCACTGGAAGGTGCCCGGTTGAAAAGCCATTACTGGGCAGTACGCTGTCAGAGCCAAAGCTTCAGATTTAGACCAATTGACTCTGTATCCTGAGAACTTAGAGAAGGAATTAATAATCCTATGGAGGCAAGGCATAGATCAAATGGGGTCGGAGACAAATAATAAAATCTTAAATTCTTATCGCGGCTGCTAAATGTTCCAGGGCAAGACAGAACAATAATGGGGAAAGAGGGCAATCCTGCCGGGTGCCCCTACCCAGAGTAAAATAAACTGAAATTAATCAATTTGTTTGTACCGCCGCTTTCCGTGTGTCTATAAAGTAATTTAGTAGATAATCCCATTCTATCATATCAAACACCTTTTCGGCGTCAAGTGAGATGGCAGCGACTAGACCTGATCATTCGCCACTGACCACATGATATTGATGAAACGCCTAATGTTATCAGATGAACTATGACCCCGAATAATCCCCACCTGATCTATATGTATAAGAGATGTCATAACTTTACTTAATCGATTAGTCAGAATTTGTGACAAAATTTTTTACGTCTAGCTGAATCAAGGGAAATTGGATGGTAACTCTTACACTTGCTTGGATCTTTGTCCTTTTAAGTATCAGACTGATCTGGGCTTGTGTCATGGTTGGCGGAAGCTTTCCATTCTTTAATGATTCTGTATAAATTTCAAAAAAAGTGGAGCAAGCTCTGTAGCATAAGATCTATAAAATTAAACGGCAAAGCCGTCTGGCCCCAGAGTTTTGGCTGTAGGTAAAGCCTTAATTACCTCATCAAGCTCCTCCAAAGTTATCTCAGAATCAAGGCAAGTTTTTTGCTCATTCATCAGTTTAGGGAGATCTAATGGTTCCACAAAGTTTCTAATATCTTCATCAGTAGACGAAGATGTGGAACTGTAAAGATCAAGACAGAATTCTTTAAAAGCATTATTAATATCTGAGGTAAATATTTCACCACTAGCAGTTCTCACTGAGGGAATGGTAGAAAAAGACTCTCTCTGCTTTATATATCTAGCCAAAAGCTTCCCTGCTTTGTCACCCTACTCAAAGTAAGACTGTCTTGCCCTGAATAGCCAAAACTCCACCTTCCGTAACAAAATAGTATTAGATCTGTATTTCAATCGGGTCAATTCTTTAAGGTCTTCAGACGACATTTGGCACTTCAGCTCTGCCTCAGCACTTTTAAAATTCCCTTCTAACTCCACGAGTTCTTGTGCTTTGGAAGCTTTTATGAATGAGGCATACTGTATGATCCGGCAAATAAGAACATCCTTAAGTGCCTCCCAAGGCCCCACAGAGGATACTGAGGACCAGTTGGTCTCCATATAAACATTGATTTCAGCCTTTAACGTTTGTTGCAGTTCAGGATTTTGCAAAAGGGATACATTAAAGTGCCAACTATATGACTTCTTTTTCTCCGTATTTGGCAACACCTCTAAATTCACCAAGGTGTGATCTGAGACTAAGATGTTTCCAATTGAGCAATCAACAACAGATGAAATGAGGGACAGATATAAAAAAATATATATATATTCTAGAATAAATCTTATGGACTGATGAAAAGAATGTATAGTCCCTACCAGATAGGTTCAAAAGTCTCCAAATATCTGTAAGACCAAGATTTTTACACATCCTGTGAAGCGTCACTGTTGCTCTAGGGGGCTTACACACTTTTGCTTCACTAAGATTTTATAGATCTTGAAGGGATGTTGCCAGCGGCTTGCAACATCCCTTCAAGATCTATAAAAAAGCCCTGATCATCAACATTAGGTGTGTAAATATTAGCCAAAATCAACCTTTGCCCCTGAATTTCTGCTAAAACAATAATGACTCTTCCTAATTTATCTTTAATCCGTTTGAGACATTTGAATAGTAGATGTTTACTTATCAGTGTAATGACTCCCCTGCTCTTACTTGAGCCAACACTAAAGAGAATATGTCCACCCCATATCTTCCCAAATTTTTCAGCTTCCTGCAGGGAAAGATGCGTTTCTCGAAGAAACACTATGTCATATTTCTTATGTTTAATAAAAGAAATATCCTTCCTTCTTTTTATGGGGTGCTCCAACCCATTCACATTCCACATGGAGAGAGACAATCCACTCATACTAACATTTGACATTTTGACATATTAGGAAAAATAGATTGTGTGTCAAAAACAAGATTATAAAACCACATTCCAACATTAGTGCAACAGTCAAACCCGAACTTCCCCCGAACCAAACAAACAGAATAAAGAAAAATGTGTGCATTAACCCTGCACATGACAGCGCCAACCGGCGTCCATCCCTCTGAACTCAAACAGTCCATGTACGCCTACAAGAGTCCCCGTGACAAATTTGCCGTCAGATTACTCAATTCCGGTGCTTCTTTACAAATTTTGTGAGACAGAATTACATAACAGAAAGTAATCTATAAAACAAACTCCAGCCAATAGGCAGAATAAACATAAAGAACATGTAGATTAATTCACAAAACTGTCTAGAGGGCGTGTTCCCTCACAAAACAAACTCCAGCCACTAGAGGAACCAGCACACAAAAAAAAAGCTGTTCAGTTTCTTCTGGCAGTCAAACGAATGTTCATTGAGCTGGCTGTTCGTGAATGCAGCAGATGACCTAATCCTTCCAATGTCCTGCAAAAATACTCCACAAAACAAACTCCAGCCAATAAGAGGCACAAGCACAAAGAACAAGCAGATTCATCCACAACTGTCCCGAAGGAATGTTATTCCACAAAACAAATTCCAGCTGCTAGGCGAAACCAGCACAAAAAGAAACAAGGAAGGCGCCCAGCTTCCTCGGATGATCAAGTGTATGTTCAGCGAGTCAAACTCACTTGGGGGCAACATGAGAAATACACCATGATTTCATCAGTCCATTGATTTTATGGAAGACATCACTTGTTGTGGGCATATAAATATTTTGCAGCCACCCTTAGTATCTATTCTCAATTTGGCCAGAAACATCAGTGCAAAAGCGATCCTCCATCGATGCAAGAGTTTCTTGAAGGAGTGTTATTACACAAAACAAACTCCTGCCGCTAGGTGTAACCAAAAAAAAATAAAAAATGGCGCCCAGCTTCCTCAGATGATCAAGTGTATGTTCAGTGAGTCAAGCTCACTTGGGGGGCAATGTGCTAAACACCAAATGGCTTACTCACCCCATTATCTCTGTGAAAGACAATGCTTGCTGTGGGCATGTAAATATTTTGCGGCCATCCTTAGCATCTATTCTCAGTTTGGCCGGAAACATCAGTGCAAAAGTGACCTTCCATTGATGTAAGAGTTTCTTGCATTCATTGAATTGATCACGTTTCTCTCTTGTCAAATTCGCAAAGTCTGGGAACAAGAAAATACTGTGGTTTTTCCAAGAGAGCTTTCCTTTGCTCTCACCTCACGTAACACAAGATCTTTATTGGATGATCTCAGAAATGTGGCCAGAATTGATCGGGGCCTGTCTCCCTCAGCGGATCTGTGAGCCAGGACCTGTGAGCTCACTCGATTTCCAGTTTATGGCCTGTTATGTCAAGCAGACTCGGGAAGAGCTCATCTAGGAATTTTACCATATCTCTGCCTTCCTCATGCTCAGAATTTCCAACAGTTCGGACGTTGTTTCACTGATTACGATTCTCCAAATCCTCCAGTTTTTCCCAAACGTGTTCCAAATCTACTTTGGTCGCTAGCGGATTAGCAGCTAATTCCCTCTCCGATGACTCCAGATAATTGACCCATCTCTCGACGTCCCCGATTCTTGTAACCAACTCAAGAGAATTTCACCTCCATCGTCGTTATCGATCGACCTATTACAGCAAGATCCTCCAGGTCCGCTACTACTTTTGTTAGCAGCACAGACATACTCACCGTCCAAACTGAGTCCCTGGTCTGCGGTCCTGTCTGAAGTATCAGTTTGAGCACATAAGTGTCTTTAGTGAGTGTGAGTTTGCCTGTGTGTGTGAGCCCTGTGATGGACTGGCCACCTGTCCAGGATGTTTCCCTTTCTTCAGCCTGAGTTGGCTTGGATAGGCTCCAGCACTTCCCGCAACCCTATAAACAGTAAGCGACTATAGAGGATGGATGGATGGATCTCTTTTAAAAAAATTAACACAATAGAGGCCACACCCCCTACATCTGGTACTCTGTAACCATCAGCACGTGTCCTTGTCTTTTGTTTAGTAGGTGATCTCATCATATGTGGAACTCAGCTTTGACTTTAGATTTAACCGTAACCCTAAGCCTGTCTTTAGCCATTACATCAACCTTTGACATCTTATTGAGATAATACTTTTCCCTTGTAAAGGAGGTAGTGCTAAAATAACTCCTATCACTATCCAGCATTGTGCATGTAGCTTTTTCAACAGGCATTGGATTTGAAATGTCCAAAGATGTGTCTTCAGTCTGTTACCACCTAGTAGACACTTGGCTAAGTCATTTATTTTCAGTGCTTAAGACATATTGGGTTGGATGCTAGTTATGACAGCTGTTGTGCATTTATTTGTTGAAAACAGTTAATTGCTCTGCTTCCAATAGATTATTTGAAATGGTTATAAAGACTGTCTCAAAAATTCTGTCATATTACTGCTTGCTCCACATTGGGTTTCTTGTTAATCACCAGATGGGTCCACCGCCAGGGTGTACATCACATCAATCTGCTTAATGTGTATCTTTTCATAAAATCAGCAATATAGAGGCCACACCCACTGCTGTTCTGTGCCCTATTACATCATCAAGTGTATCTATCCCTTTTTGGTTCAAAGATGTTTTCACACATAATGCATCATTTGTGTGTATTAACTCTTTCAGTAATCCTT